>NW_017275130.1:66356-80940 GCF_001594065.2 Cyphomyrmex costatus
CTCTCTCTCTCTCTCTCTCTCTCTCTCTCTTCAGTTTAATGATGCAATTATGTTACGTGGATTTCTGCTTGTAAGCAGCACTTGTAAAAGTTACACAGGTAATAAATATTACTTTCCTCTGTTCTGAAAAGTTTTATCTACAACGTGCACGAAATTTTTGCGTAATCTTCCAGTATGCAAATTATAAAATATAAGTTCTTTTGTACCAAAACTTCCGAATTAACATTAATTATATTTTGTAGTACTTAGCCATTTGTGATTAACATAATATAATGTTGGTTCTGTTACCAGAAATATTTTTCTTTTTATTCTTTAAAATTCAAACAATTTTTTTTATAGTATTAAATTAAAATCTGTAGGAGAATCTTTTATGAGGAAAACAAAAAGCTGTTAATATCTTTCTATATCAATTTTGTTTCGTAAAATAAATCTTTCTGCTATAATTTCTTATAATTTATACCAAATGTTTATAATAAAGAGTGGTTTATTAATGAGTTATCTTTCAATGACGTTTATTTTCCAATTAGTGCATGGCATGGCGACTTGTAAGAGAAAAGGGGTTGGTACGAGGAGGGACACAGACAGGCCGACGATTTACAGCTTTCGCCGAGCAAAACAAGCCGAGATGAAAGTTCCTTGGCCGCTGGTATGCGCCGGAAGTAAACCAATTAACCGGCTGCAAGTTTCGCGGAAAATCTGAAACTTAACTCCCGCGTTGCTTCTTTCGCCAAATCGTAATCCCGCATTTGCCCTGCGATGTGCGGCATTCGCGCACTGGCAGAAAGAAGAATACTATCTTGTAGGGGCGAGATAGGGTGCCGTCGACATTCAGGCGTCGTCGAGGACGTTGTAGAGGACGGCGTCGACGTCGGCAACAACAACAACGACACGATGCCGGGGACGACGCCGAGGACGACAACGACGATGAAGATGACGACGACGATGACGATGCCGACGCCGACGCCGACACCGACGCCGACGCCGACGACGGCGACGGCGATGGGGAGGTCGAGGACGATTCGAGTGCCTGCAAACGAATTACGTTGCGCGGCCGAACAAAAACAGCAAATCCAGTAATCTTGTTTCAGACTCGCCGGCGAACTGCTGCGAGTCGTAAGGAGAGCAAACGTTCTACTACTTCTAATTAATTTCTGTTTGCGTGGTAGTGGCGGGATGGAGGAGGACAACTATCAACGGAGATACGGAGTGCTGGAGGAAGAAAGCAAGAGAGTCAGATAGCTAGATGGAAACTGTGGAAGACGGCGGGGCTGCTGGATTGACATTCACTGAGCGCGTTTTTATGGGTCCTCGTTAAGACTTCTAACGTGAATTGCCGGCGAAGCATGACGCAAGATTCAAGGCATGCTGTTTTGATGGCCGAGATTTTACAAGCTTACGATTGCTCTGCAATAATTACCTGTAATGCGAATTAGTTATAAACAACGATGTAGAAGAAAAAATTGTAACATCTATATATTTAGTTATCAATCAATATGTAATATCGTGCAAAATACATATTTTTTTAATAAAATCCTGCGGACTTCTGCAACATCTTCTACATCTTCGAAACGTATTTTTGAAATTATTTTCGGTAACAGATATCTTCCATAAATTTATATTTTGACGTGTCAAAGAGTTAAGAGACATTTGTGTACAAAGCTAACATTAGAATAAAGATGCATTTAAATTTTTCGATTTTAAAAATACAAAAAATCGTTCTGGATAAAACTTGGAAGTTGGATTTAATAAAACTTTATAAATAAAATAAAAACATAAAGCAGAAAATAATTTTATTAAATTATTTAAATTTTTAATAAAAAAATTTTTTCTATTATTTCATAACATTATTCAAAAATTTAAAATTTTCTTTGATGTCCTTTTATAATAAAATTTAAGAGAAGCAATTTAATACTTTGTTAAGTAAACTAAATTATATACATACATATATACATCGAGTATATCTTTCAGTATATATCAACATTATGATCTCTGCTAACGTGTTTGCAATATACTAATTTAATTTCTACATTTGTGAGTAGTCTAAATCAAAGATCTCCGTATTATCATATTTTACATTTTACTTTCGTATAACATAACAGTTTTCCGGCATATTTTTATTATTATACAACATGCATGTGAAATTAAAAAGGTTCACCGAATATCAAACGATGTTATTTTTCGTATATTGCATGAATTAACCGGACACAAAAAGCTCGTGTGGTTTTCTCTCGCTTTTGATATAAAGAAGCATTCAATCAACGCATTTCACATTGATTTTTATATATGGATTAAAAGTTATACAATTAGAAAGTTATACGATTACAGCTCACTTCTCGCACTGTACACAAGGAAAATTTGATGCCGTCATTTCAAAGCAACGTTCACAAAATTGCGGAATCGACGATACGAGAGAGTTTCACCCTAAGCACTGAAACTTCCTTCCAAAAGATTTCTCGCGATGAATAGATGCGGGACAGAGTACGTATACACTCTCCTTGTAGCTTCCGTCCAATATCGTGAATAATGCAACGAACTTGGGTCAATTCGGTAGTATGGAAAGGTAGGTGATCTGTGTCTAAGGAGTCGTATGGCGGAAGTTGTCGTGAAAATGTGATGCAGCTGTGATTTTTGGGCAACTTTGCAATCTCGATGTAATAGCACGATTTTATGTAATCGCTCTAAGATCGTTTTTAATAATTTTGTATATTGTATTAATATAGTATAAAATGTACTGTGTGTGTATATGTTTAAAAGAAATAGAGTATAAACAATAGAGTAATATAAAGTAGAATAAAAAAAAGAATCTTTATTATTTTCAGCATCAAAAGCCAAAAATAAGAGGACTTGATTTACAACAAAGTAGAATATTTGAGGAACAGACTTTCAAAATATGTTTTGTCCAAAATTTGTAATTTCCAGGAAGTGAGATAGAATGAAACTACGCACTTTACGGAAAATAATAATATGTCAATCAGTAGAAAGTATTAAACAAAATTGTTAAACAGTTGCTAAAAATGTGAAACGAATGCATTTTGTTTCTAGTTAAATAACATAACACACTTCGAAATGTCTATATGTTTTCTCAGCACATAAATTAATGATAAAAAAAATAGTTTCTAAATATCTCAGAGTTGCTTGTAATATGAGTCCTTCAACATTAAGCCATCTTTAACTAAAAAAATAAAATTTTGGACAAAAAGCATTTTGAAAATCTGCTCTTCATCTAAAGATGAATAGAATAACACGTCATAGAATTAACACGAATTCATTTTTTGAAATAATAATTAAATAAAAAATCGTAATATTTATATGTGATTTTTCTACGTGAAACTATCGTATTAACTCATGATTTTTACATAAAATAAAATATTAATTTCATTAATATTCTCTTTTTGTAACGACCAACGTTTAGTCCTTTCACATGGATGTCGTCGAAATTCCTTTGAGACAGAGTCTGGAAACTTTTGTTCTCAAATCACAGTTGATGCCAATACTTTAACAAACTCATCATCTGAATTGTAAGGACATGAAGAAAATTATATTGTATACTGTTACGTTATGCGAATCACTTTTTAATTTGGACACCATTTTATTGCGAATTGACTTTTATATTTTGACAAATTATAACTGTTTAATATCTTATAGTATAGAATAATTGACAAACATGCGAAAAGTTGTGCTCTAGCACTTAGTTTCATTTAAAATATATTAGGGAATTAAATTATAAAATTTTTTTATACTGAAGATGGTCACATTAATGACCGAAACGTTTATTATAATTATGTAAATTTAGTAGTATTAAATATACGAAATTTTCGCTACTTTTAACCAGCGTGTGGTATATGCTCCTTCTTCTTATTTTTAATTTCATTAGACAATTATTGCATTATCCATTATTAAGTTTATATATTTACTTAAAAAGGATTCTATTTTTTTCTGTAATTATTTATATATGTGTATAAAACACATTTCCTCTATTTAATATCTCTTCAAATACATACTTTTTCCTTTTTCAAATGTTTATCTATTAAATATTTATTTTTAAGAGATATAATTAAATATCTTTCAGTAAATATTTAACAATATTTATTAAAATATTTTGTAAATTAATTTGTTCAAAATAATATTGAAAATCAGTGATTTTGATCTTCGATTTTTTTACGATACATATTTCTTCAGCATGTAAAATTGAACGATGAATTATTACAGATTTATTTTTCGCAACGGATATCGAACACAGCGAATATTTCACGAAGGAAATCGAGATGCAACACCCAAGCGGGATACGCGCTCTCACTGTGGACTATTGTTAATTTATCAAGCTATGTACTGTCGCGCACGATACGTACACATTTCGCTTTCTCGCTCTCCACCATGCAAACGAAGGTGTGTGAACTAACAAGCAGTGATTTGAATATCTACACCAATGTGCACCGTTGCGTTCTGTGTCACCCATGTGTATATCGTTCATACAATTAGATAAGTGCGTTCGCAACAAAAGCGGAAGCAGAACAATACTGTCCGAGCGAAGCACGATTCGGCTGTTTAAATGTTTGGCTTCTGATTTTCCGGAGAGTATTCCGCGCGGATATTTCAATTTCAAGAGAGTCGGACATAGTTAATTCTTTTTTAAATCATTTTATGCTGCACTCTGGTATTATATAATAGCCAGATTCGCGAGTAAATTTACAAAAGAATATTAAGCGTCAGAGAGTCAGTAAGGAAGTTCGATAAAGGCCGGTACGGTCTTGGCTAAACCTTGTCACCCCTTAACTTTCACGTACTCAAATGCGGAATTATCTGGGAACATTTTACAAAATTCGTCGCCATCTGATGACGCAAAAGGAACTTTCAATATAGACCATAGCGAACGTTCCATAAATATGCGAGTGGTGAAAACATGTTACGAAGAAGTTGCGAGGATGTTATGTAAAAGTAATATTTGTGCTGAAAGCGAAATATTGATTTTGACATATACACGACATCACAGTACGTCTTTTAGAATTTAATAGTTATTTCAATTTTTTTGTTATCCTACGAAAGAAAAAATATTCTACAATATCATACAGAATTGTTATTGATAAGAATTTGTTTATCAAATTTTAAACTAAAACAATTTTTGGAGTCTACTACAAAAACATTATAAAAATGTTTTATTACAATATATCAAAATTAATACAAACATTAATACAATATATCAAAAAGTATAGAAATGTATATTCTTTAAATGTTAAAATAAGTATCGATTATTAAATCAGTTTCTAAATAATCGCAGTTTGTAATTTTCGATTAAAGTCGGTAATGTATTTTTATGATTAATCTTCCATTACCAACGTCTAATAATTGTGAAATATTGTGTTTATACGTATGTTATACGTATAAATTATTACGAATTTGAAACTTTACATGACGAGTAAAATCGTGAAAGTTATAATCAATGCCATTGTGGTCTTCTTTACAATTCGCAACTTTATGCATACTGTATTCCTAGTAATTTAGCTAGAAATACAGCATGCTCTACCGTAATGAGGTCATAAAATGTACGAAAGATATACTCGCATAAAACTGCCTTCCTAAGAAAAGTCATAGATCTTATTCAGATGGTTATACACACACACACATGATAAAACGCCGCATTGAATCAATACTATTGAAACGCTCCGTAAATGTCACTAAAACTTGAAGACAGAGACTAATGTGACATTTTATTCTTGCGTTTTGCTCAAAAAACATTTCCCTAATCTCTGTAAAATCTCTTGAAAATTCAAGACTAACAATATTTCTTATGCAATCTGAGATACGTTTATTTATTTATCGTATCTTCAATTCTAATTATGTATTGATTATACAGAAAGATTAAGAACGTAATTATAATATTCTATTGCATATTCGTTATATTAATTTAAAACAATATGTGTTCTGATATAGAAATGTACGAGTTTTAAATTCATACTCTTTAAATTATAATACTTTTAAACTCGTACTAATACGATTATATTTTACTTTGACACAAAAGTACATTTGCTTCGTAAAAAAATTGCTTTCACAACATAGTTATCTGCAGTATTCACGACAGTGAATAAGCTACTCTTAATGATGAATTTATTAAGTATTCTCTAAACTGTTATTAAATTTTTAGGTTTACAGTAATTTTAAATGAGCGTCTCTCAACACGAGGAGTATCATGGATTAAGTTCAACGTAGGATATATTAAATGTGTTGAATGTTGAGTGCATTACTCTTGGGAACACACCCAGTTTCCTTGGCACTATAATTAATAGGCAAGTTAGTTTAAGTAGATCCCGGGTTAAAAGACAACACATCCATTAAGCACAGCCTCCGGGATATCCCGTTCTTCGGTACTCCCTGAGGGGAGATTTTAAGGAAAATCTACTGTGTTTTATATATTTAACGCTTGTCTTACCTTTCATTAGTTCTACATTATATTAATTCTACAACAGGAAATTATATAAAATCAATATATTTGATTGGTCTTTTGTTATTTTTACGTGTAACTGACATAGTAATGCATGTGTAGTTTCGTAAGGAATAATAAAAATCTCTTCTAAAAATATTATGTATATAATAATTCTCTTGACACACATGTTATGTATATTCAATGCATTACTTAAAATAAGTTTGTACACACACATACGTAAACAGAATTTTTTTATTATGTTCTCGACATTACAAAGAATGCGCCAAGCGAAAGAGGCCGCGTGCTTTCACCGTTTTCTCGCAGGCAAATTATGCAAGTGGTATGCGTTATTGCCCTTTAATACAGGGTTATTAATTCGCGCTCTACGGTCATTAGCCACGTTCTACGGCGGTGTATTAACTTCAGACGTTCTTGATACATGCACGTCGTACCAAACGTGATGAAAGACGTGCAATCTGCTGCCGCACTAATGTTGCTGTCAGATGCCCAGGTGTTGCTTGACCCGTGTAAATCGATCTCAGCCTAAATTGCATCGTTAACCACTCTATCGCACGACTGCGTTTCGCATCACAGCTCATTTCGCTCGATTTGTCCGCATAACATTATAATTTGGAGGTTGTCCTTCATGATCATTCTGCTAATATAGGTCTTATCGAAAACTTTATTAATATGAAAAAATAGCTGCGACATGATGAGAGAAAGAGAGAGAGAGAGAGAGAGAGAGAGAGAGAGAGAGAGAGAGAGAGAGAGAGAGACTGTCAAATTTTTATCCAAAGTTATTGTCTAAACTGTTTTACAAAACAATTATTTAAAATATGATTCCCAGACATAAATTTAGAAAGATACATATTGAGCTTTAAAAAAATAAGTGTAGTTTAATGAAAGCTGATTTATAAATTTGTGTATTATCAGTTCTGTATAATCTATTTTCCATTTCATTGAAAATCCTGGTATTTATCTACCCGATAACTGCTTGTCATGCGTCCCTCATTATACGCCTTCAACGACGAGAATGCTCTTACCAGGGCGTCGGATGTATCAAAGTTTGTCAGAACCGATACACGTTGATCCGGAATTGATTATGGAAAATTGGATATTACACCGATATTAGACTGTTACCTGAGTTTAGGCGAGTGTAATTACTGATCATCGCCGTGCGCTGTTATCGCCTACCGTTCGCACGTACGTTCAGACGTGGACGCACGTGACGCATTTGCATAACCACATCGTGGTAGGAGTCCGAAAAACCCGATGAAAAATCCGTTTTTTGTTAAATCAGTAGCTGTTCGTTCTCAGTTGGCACGGCTTTGCCTACCTTTCTCTCTATGGAGCAATCGAAACGAATTATCGCGCGAACTTTCAATTGGAAATTTAGACCGGTACTCACTGAGTCCAGCTTCCCAATTCTGATCGCAGATTGGAGTCGTAAACTTGGGATAATTGGAAGGTTAAATAGTATTTGAAAAACGGATAAATTGCCAATTTCTCCGAATCTCTAGTGAACGATCGCAATTCAAAAGAACGGTGCAGCGACGAATTGTCTTAATTACTCATTAACTCAAGCTCAAACTTTTAAATTCTTCTATAAATTTGTACAATCACATTCATACTGCGTATTTATATATTATGAAGACAGGATTAAAAGTTATATAGATTAAATAACAATAATTTTTTACATTAGAAGAAAGATTGTCATATTTTAAAAAATTATTTAAAATTTATTATAGGTAACATAATTATAGCTTTTAATAAAGTTATATAAATTTATACCATAACATGACAAAACACATGTATGTGTGTATATATTCCAAATTATATAACTTTAAAAGTAAAAATAATAAAAATGTAATCTACTTACGAACTCTCTTATTTACAAAATCAATCAAATTTTGAATCCAAAGATCAGGCAAATGAAAGTCAGCGTGATTATTAATACGTAATAATCCTTTGTTTAATGTCATGAACGTTTCGACTATAATTTGGAGTTATCCTCAGCGTATAAATTCTTATTTCTCTTCAAATGTTTGAAAAAAAGTCACCATCAATATTTCAATGCGACTTTTTCTTTATTGTTTGAGGTGAGTCACTACCTTCTCAATTTCTTCAATAAAACTATTTATTGTACTATAACTCAATATTTTGAATAGATTGTATATCAAATCTGTTAATTTGATGGTGACTTTTTCTCAAACATTTAAAGAGAAATAAGAATTTATATACTGAGGATGATTCCAAAGTAGAGTCGAAACGTTCATGACATTAAACGAATAAAAGGATTATTGCGTACCTACTAATAACCACGTTGATTCTCATTTGCTTGGTTTTTGAATCCAAAATTTGATTGATTTTTTAAGATTAAAATTAATTAAAATTTTATAAATGTGTCGATTCGTTCTTAATTTAATTTTTGGAATGTAATTCAGTTTCGGTATAATTAATATATATAATACGTAAATAATGTAAATGTATGATTGACAAGTACAATAATACTATATATTATACTATCAGAGACTACATAAATATATTAATTATTATCATCAACGTTTAACGTTATATTTATGATCTCCATGAAATATTATATACGTAACATTTATTCTCTCTCTCTCTCTCTCTCTCTCTCTCTCTCTCTCCCCCCCCCCTCTCCCTCTCCCTCTTTCTATTCAATACTATATATCAGTTATAGCAATTGTCGAAAATTGTACTTCTATACTAACAAATGGTAATGCATTGATATTTTGGATTGCAGCATGCACTCGGAATTACAAAAGCAATACAAAATACATACATAAATACATATATGCATATACATACATATATATTTACATATGATATACATGTATATCGATGGTTATTCACCGCACTGCACTTCGTGCCTGCGCAAATGTTATTTTGAAATCTGTGTTAAATTTGGCCATATACTGAATCATGCTTTCCGCTTCTATCGGTAAGCTTTCAACAATATTATGGGTTTCGTTTTCGCGTCTTCCGACAGCGACGAATATCACGGGTGTTGCTCATGCCCCCCATCTTTGTTAACTGAGTACCATTGAATCAACGACGTATCCGGTATCATCTGGCGCGACGAAATAGCTTCTATGAAAATGGTCCCTCGTGTCTCACCTATCCCGGAAAAAGGGGCTCATTCTATTATATGGAATAACAGGCGATCAGAAAATGGATGGCTATTGACAACGACTTAGAAACGCTCACAAGATTTAGAACTATACGTTGTTTTTCTTCGACTATTGCTATTTCTTCATCTTGTAACTGTACCTACATCCTTATACCGGTAAAGGCTCGCTATATTACGTACCACATGCTGCATGGTGCTGCTTGGTAATAAAAGATTCAGGCAGAATCCTATTTTTCGAGAGTCCTATTCTCTCTCTCTCTCCTTCTCTCTTTATCCTCGGGCGTTACTCGCCGATATACCAGAATGTTTTACGATACTCGATTTAGTCACGTTTCGCGATTCCAGTTTCTAAAGGCACATCCACGTCCACCGTGAGTTAAGACACACGGGGGTTTTCATCGTTGAGAAAATAGAGAGAGCTTGAGCGAAATAAAGGTATTGCGGCGTACACGGAAATCAGTTAGGATGGGATACGACGTGAGAGGGAAAGAGAAGGAAAAAAAAAACGAAAGAGGAGAAGTCGAAGAACGTGAAACAGGAAGAGTAGAGATGAACGCAGAAACGAGCACCGGAGTCAGTACCATTTGCGTTTATACGCGGCCTTCGCGGCCACTCGGTGTTATATATCCTCTTCTGCCAGCTTCCTTTTGTCTACTCCTTTTCCTTTTCTCGCATGTCAATTTTTCTGACTTCCTTTTCCTCGCTTTTCCATTCCCCCCGTCTTCGGCACCACTCTCTATCGCCGTGCTGCATGTTCGTGCCGTCTACGCTTTATCATCCCGCAATTATTTCGCATACATGCCACTCCCCTTCAGTCTCTCCTCTGCCATCCTCTGTCATCCCTTCGACCCTCACACACAACCTCTTCCCTCTCACAGCACTATCACGCGGTCTTCTGTAAAATATACGTTTGTAGGCGGACCGGCGATGTGGCGGCCGGTTATTTATTTTTCCAGTAACTGTAATTTTTCAAACACGTACTGCCCGCTGGATAAATGTGCCAGCCTGTTTTTGACGCGCTGAAAAATACGATGTCGGATCCGACGGCATTTCTCGAGATCTCTCGGTGGTTAGGAGGATGATAAAGATCTAGACGGAGAATTGATTTTCTTCATTGTTGTTCAGTGCTACGTGGTCGTAACGTTTTGTGTTCTATATTCCTTTTTAATGAGCGAACTATTTATCTTCAGATAATTTATAATAAAGAGTTACGTCTCTTGATGCGTTACAATCTACTGTCTACGAAGATCTTGTTTTGGACATAAGAATAAACCAACACATCACAAAAATTATATCTTTAAAAAATTTTACGATAATAGAATATATGTACTCTCTGACGTATTAATTTTTGTCAGAGAGTAGCACTTTTTACTATTTATTTATACAGAAGAAGTAAATAATAAAAAGTGCTAGTTTTTTTGTTCTATATAAAAATGTTTGATCGCTTCGCCATAATCCACAGTTGCGTGTTCGACAAAAGATAACATATCTCAAAGAATATCATTGATCGTAAAAAAGCTACCCACAAATTGGAGAGGCCATCGCAGCAGGCTCTCGTCAATAGTTGCACCTGTCGCTTTATTTGAAAGTAGCGCAAAATCCCTTTGAATTTCGCACCCGTGCGACAGATATCAATCCTATCGTTCTTTTCCTTCCATTCCCTTTGTCACGCAGAAACCGTGCTCGGGACGCTATATTAATTTTGCGATCGATAGAAAGAGCGAACGAGAGCGAAGGAAAGCCATAGCACCGATGATTGAAGGAGTTATTAAAATGAGCGATATTATATATATCCCCCGCCTAACTTATCCCGCGTAAGTTCCAGAATCGACTAACTAGCTCATATTTCTTTAATGCAGATACTAGGGCCTTATGATTGGTTTATAGCTTCCAATTTGAATATTAATCAATTCTTACTGTGGGTTGGATAAAATGTCTGATCGAGGAAAAAATGTGTTTGCGCATCCTCTGAAGCGCATAATGTTAATTATTCCATGGTTTATGAAATATCTTGCATATAGAAAGGCAAATTACTGTCGTAGATACATTGATCTTAAACTACATTATTAAAATATCTCATTAAGTGCACAATTAATTAGATTTAATTAAAATAAAAATACACGTGCAGTTACACGCTGATCGATATATGATCAATCAGCGATCGCTGTCGATTTGAAATACTAATGAATAATATCCTACGCAAATATATGAACAAATAGAAAAAAGTACGTTTATTCGCGACAGGTATCTGCATGTTCCACATGGAATTATTAAAGCTGAAACCGTATTGCTGTAGCTAGCCCTTACAGCTTGCATCTTGCAAGGGGATCTGGTACTGATACGTAGGTACACATGGTACGATATATATCGAGATTACGGCGATACATCGGCGTCGACAACGTCAGGCCGTCCTCGGATATATTGGAGCATGTTGCCGATGGAGAAAGATCCAGATATGCCGTTTCTAGTTGAGTAGGCACAGTTTCAATAATATCATCTTGGCGAACTGTGTGTGCATATATCTTCGACGGTCGATCGTCCGTGATATAGAGTTTCCGGGTCAGTTCGATGATGAGGTCGAACTGTAAGAAGCTCGCACCAGTAGTACGATAAGACACGTCTTCCTTGGAACACGGTGTAGTATGTAGCACGTTCGATATCATGAAGTAAGTAAGCATCATAATATGGGTGGCTTAATAATAATGCTCGCACGAACACCGCTAAGTGTATACCATTATGTATATACATATATATTATATATTATTAGTTTACGATACCTCTCTGGAGAATAACACTATTGTTGGTACATAAACACAGCCAACAGATATACATAATCTCCATTGACTTTTATCATAGAACGATATTGCTGAATTATTCTTATTTTATGTTATTTGCTCTAACAAGAATACAACTACTCTAAATATATATTCTAATTTTAAATAAAAATATGCTAACCATTCAATTAAAAAACCATGAATAACTTGATTTATAAATATAATGTTAAAGAGTAAATAGATTATTGCTATTTTTTTTATTTATATTCTATAGCCTCGCAATTTTGATTTGAATCATTTTTAGATTTACACTAATAATAAACGTAAAATATATCAATATCTTTCTAGTTAATTTAGTAAGATATTGCATATTCATTTTATTATAAATCAATACCTGTATATTAGAGTTACGAATAAGTGCATAATTCTCAGTCTTGCAGTCAGAAAAATCATTTGCAAACAACTTATGAAACAAACTACATAGATGGACAACAAACAGATAGTAAAGATTGGTTTGTTTCGCAATCGTATATATTTCATAATAAATCAAAGCATTGGAAAATGAAATGTGTACATATATAATACTAAAGTCAATTAATAATTAATAAAGGACTCTCTCTCTTTCTTAATTTTTATAAAACAATAATAGGTTAGAAAGAGCACGTAAGAATCGGTTAAGATTTAATACTAAAGTATTGTAATTCTACCGAACTTTTTATCTTGATATTGTAATAAATAGTGTATGTCACATTTTAATAGCAACGCTTACCCGAATACTGCAATCAATTTATTCTGTATATTTAAAAAAAAAAAAACCTTTGCTGCGCGGATGTCAAATGGATGTTTATTTCTTTGATGTAAATTTTTCAATCTCTCTTCGTACGTATTTGGCATAAATAATTGTATTATATATGAATGATATTCATAGCCAGAAATTAACGTGCGTTATTTCAAATCCGTAACAAGGTAATTAATCGTGAATCAGTCATTAATTGTTACAGAATTATTCTTGCATTTGTACTTTACGAATAGCTATTTATATTCTATCACTATTTACCGTTCATACTTAATGATATTATAATAAATACGTATCTTCTATAAATTTATAATTATAAATGTTATAATAGGTCTGTCCTTTATATTCCTGCACTACTTGGACTGATGCACATGGTGCAATAAGTTGAAGTGAAACAAATATACGTTTATGTGTATGTGTTTATATATGTGTGTATTTGTTCAACACCAGTTCAGAGTGCAGAAATAAATAACAGACCTTATTATAATGCCAGATATCCTTTAATATTTGCTTAAAATATATTACTTAGTGAGATCATTGGTCCATTGATTCAAATAAACTACTTCTGCTCGTTAATTATTTCTATTAACTAACTCTTTTCTTTGTTATTTGTCAATGATCCTACCAATCTCAAATTTGCAATTATATCATATTAATGTCAAATATGTATGAGGAATTGTATATTTTTATAACATGAGTTAAAACTATTCAAAAATAAAATTAAAAAATAGAGCAAGAATGAAACATCAAACAATTTATATTATTAATATTTTTGATCATTAAATTTATTTTTTCAAAACTTCTAATTAATAAATAAAACAATAAATCGCTTTTATTATAAATAATAAATAATTCCGTGACGATTATACAGAGTGTCTCAAAATTCGAATATAATGAGATAACAGAATGCAAGTTTATGAAAAATTCAGTAATAAAAATGTATGCATTTTTAGAATTACTTAATTTTTCATAAATTATACATATATAATATAACGTATTATATTTAATATTGTTTTCAAATGTAAAAAGATAAATATCAGTTATTGTTTCACAAATTTTGCTGCAAAAATACGATTACTAAAATATTTGAATTTTCTATTTCTTTTTTTATTTTCCATGAAACTTTTTATAGCGATAAAGTTGTAAATTACGAATACGAGTAAGTCAAGTTACTTTAATTTGTAATGGATGTTTACCAAAATAAAAGAAATTACACACACACTTGATTAAAATTTCTGTCTTTAACTGCTCAATCAACAGATATTTCTCAAAACTTAATACAATTTTAAATAACGTTTATTACTATTTTTACAAGATATTCAAATGTTTCGTTTTTTATAAGAGCAGAATTTATTTCACAAACATTACTAGAGAAAGGAAAATATTGGGCATTATCATTTTTAATAATATTTTATATATATTATAATATATCAGGAGACGCG
>NW_017275130.1:81114-128143 GCF_001594065.2 Cyphomyrmex costatus
TAACGCTGATCTTAATATGATTAGGCAGCGCATTAGTCTGGCACAAAAATCGGAATTGAGACAATTTCCACCGGAATGACCTTTCATATGCTCTCGGGACGCGATATATACCTTTTGGGCTGCACAAGAAAAACAGAATATATATATTAGATTATTTGAAAAAGCTTGTTTCAATTTTGTTCAAAATTGTATGTACATTTCGTAAAGAATGAAAAAAATGTAAATTTGAAAAAAAGGGTTTTAAAGCTTGAAATCTTTACTTTCAAAAGATTACTATATTTTTGAGTTTCTATGAGTTTGGTAATTTTTAAATATAAAAAATTACTAGCTGAAAAAGATCGCTAATTTTTTAAATGTACAATATACTACATATTTTGAGCTAAAACATTTGAAACAAACTTTCCGAACAACTTAATAGTTATAACACTTTTATTTCACGTTATAACCGTATTCTGAGATATATATATATATATATATAACTATAAATTTTTATACTAATAATAGAAGATATGTATTTATTAAAATTTATTTCTTACAAGTACGAAATTCTTTTAATATTAAAGTGTTAGATAACAGATATCTGCCTTTATTCATTATCATGCCTTTATTCACTATAAAAAAATATGTAACTGGTTATCCAACTTGCGCTGTATAACTGTGTTTTAATTAACAAATTCACAATAACAATCACTGTTCAAGCGAGATGTACACGACAAATACATAGTCGTAGCATTTGCAAAGCCCGATTAAAACGCTTTGGGTACTCTAATTCCTTACGGGCCTCTTGCATTTTCGATGTGATCAGGCAAGTCCTTCGTACATACAGGCGTACCTTCGCTTGCTATTCGCGAGATACGTGGCAAATCGTCGACGTGATTGTCGGCGTCGACAGGATATCCTTGAGCGCGGGAATGAAATTAATGGCGCGCGAACGATACGGATGCACGGAACGACGGCGAAATTTCGCGATAGCGTTATGCGATGGGAACCCTTCGAAGCACGTCTGTGCGCTCTCAGCGTATCCGCGGCATCACATGCCGGCAGTTTCGTCGCACCTCTGTCCATGAGCTATGACGCGACATCCATACGCTAACTACATACGCATGTATGCGTTACGCATCTCTGTTCTAAGCCAGTAATGTACAACACTGGTGAGCATAAATATACATAAAGGAAGACATAATGGATCTGGAGACATTTGAGGTACCGGTTAGAACATCTAGATTCTATTTCTCTGTCAGTTGCTGTTATATGCGGCAGTTTATTTTAATTTTCATTGTTTTAAGAATTATCCACTTAGTAAATAGAAAAGTAAAAATAAAAAGTTAAGGTCAATTCGAGATTTATTAAAGTAAATCTTAAAAAAATTATTGTGTGTCAATATATATATATATGGAGATGTGATTCATCTATTTTTTACTTACTAAAAACAACTAATAGCTTATTAAAATTGAAAACGTCTTATTTAAATTATATTATTAATTTTTTATCAATAACACACGTTATATGAAAAAATACGATAAACGATATCTTGCAGAGAACAAAATAATATGCTTTATATGCATTACACCTGCCCGCTTGGTATGCAAATTTTCAACGAATTTTGTTATAAACCGTTTCAAATTCAAAAACATACGTACTTTTTACCATATATGTATAAAAGCTGTTCCATATGTAATTAAAATATTGTTACATGCGAGACAATTTTATATTTCGACGCTTCGTGTATACGCAAATGAAATACTTTGTTTTACGTTTCATTATGATGGCATGATACGTACTGCACCACCTATTGATTTTACTGTTTTTATTATTAGCGTTTAAAACAGCAACTGCAGTAAGTTTGCAATAACGGTTTTCATGTTTATCAGAAATATTTTTACGTATTCGAGTATTGCTTTTTCTCTTAGTGTTTCTTCTCCTAATACTTTTTTTCTTTAAAAAAAAAGGTTATTTTTTGATAACGTATCGTTATTGTTTATAATTAATAGTCTAAGTTAAACCTCAGACATTTGTAATACATTATCTGTAATACCAGAGGAAAAAGAACTTTAGTCAGATAATACTTTTATTTAATTTTAAAGTGAACCCCGAGAGATTGGATTTCCATGTTAATTTAGTGAAAAATTAAATATCCTTTCCTCTTTCAAAGTTAATCACAAATTAAGCTACTATAATTTATATTTTACTGAACATTGTTTCAGTCTCATCGTTTCAGGCATGATTCTGTATTATGCTATTCATTTCTCATAGGAATTCTTTTCGATGTACAGACTGCATGATTAAACGAATAACACATCGACAGTTCGCTTGCTAATTCGCTTGTTCGTTTTTTATACGTGCGAAATGCCAACATCGCACATATTAAAAATCTGTCAAAACTTATTGATTCAATGAATACGATGAAGAGATTATTCGACTGTGTAGTGCGATATCGAATTAATAAAAGAACAATACAATAGGTTGATTCGTACTGATTGTTCGTGCAAACTTACCGCGTTGTTAGCGCAAATCAATTATTCTACACAAAGCATTTTGACAAATGTTGAGCAATAATATATTTTATTAAATTAAATTAATGCGAATATTATGAAAAAGATTGATGAAACGTAAGAATCAGTTTTTGATAAATGCAGTACAGCGATTTAATCGATTATCTTTCGCAATATAGTTATGTTCGTCGAAATAGTTAGATGGTTATCTCTTCTTTATACATCGGACGTTTCTGATTATGCACTCATAATGTGATATTAATCTTTTACTTCCGTTGATATCAAATCATTGACGATTATTTCAACATTGACACGGATTTTTTCAATTTTGAACTCCAAGTTGAGTTTTTTTTACTAGAGAGGTGTATTGTGCTTGTTTTAATATTATAGTTCTGATAACATATAACGTACTTTTATGTTCTCACTAGAACAAGAAATTTTCGCAATCGGTCATCCAATCGCTTGACGAAAAATTTTCCGTTTCTCTGATTAAACACTCATCTAATTATGTAACAAAATCGTCAATTTCTCAACTTTTAATATTAACTTACTGCGTTAGAATTTTTGTACACCTGAAGAGAGCCTAAATATAAGACCGAAACATGTAATGTATATGGATTTTGCAGCGTTGAATGTATTCTTATTTTCTGTAGCTTTGTTGTATTTTGAATATTAAGAGTCTTGTAATTTTTTAACTATTTTTCATCGATTATCTTGTTAATAGAAATAATATTATTTATGATGTCAGATATAACTACAAATTCATTTTTTTTTTCTAAAATCATGCATGTAGTTACATAAAAATATGTACAAAGAAAAAATGTTTTTCTAACATCAAATATATTCATACGTTGTCTCAAATAAATTGTACAAAGAGTATATACATATACAATAAAACATGATAAAAATTTAAATTTATTTCGCACAAATTTGCGAGAAGATCAATGTATTTTCTGTTAAAGGAATTATTGTACCAAGAACCGAGCTAGAGACTGCAATGTTATTTATCACGTCTTTGGTTGGTTCTAATAAAAGATTTTGCTAAAAAAAGAATCGAAGTTATATTAAACGTTCGTCCGTCATTTTATAGCTGCGTACGATTTCTTGTTTTATTTTGACATTGATCGATGTCTGCGTTATTTCACATCCAGACGCCCGAGACTGATGTGCATTATTTGAGGGTACCAGAGTCACGGTTTAACAAAAAAAAGGAGGGGGAGGGAGAAAGAAAGAAAGTTATTCGCGAAAACTGTAAAACGAAAGTATTTTTGAGTCTTGTACTACTACTTTTTTCTCTCATTATTATGTAACTCGTGTTACGTAATCCTAAACAATTTTTTTCCTTTTAGTACAACGCACAAGACCTTATCGTAAGTTTTGTAAATCTGAAACTTTTCTTTCTTTATCGTAACTTACTATTAATTGATTACATTTTAAACGACATACAAATTGTATTTAAAAATTCATCTTTTTATAAATTTACATATGAATATTTATTATACAAGCGTCAAAATCGAAAATGGGATTTTTCCTCTTATTTGATTTATTGGTCTTATTGACTTATGTATCTAATTTCCGCTTATAATTAAAAACTATAATTTAAAGTATTTGATACTTAGGTACTTTACAGAAAAAATAATCTTTCAATAATAACGCCAGGAAATTTTTCTCCGTTATTTATCAATAATGGTGCTTAAACGCGCTTTTTTATCTCAGCATTGATAGCTAGATTACGATCGGTCTTGTGTTGCTTTTAGCACAACGCTCGATGTCTTCGATCAGAGGAACTTTTGCAATTAATAGCAGTAGAGAGTGGCGGAGGAACTACAGAGAGCAGAGGTTGGAAAGGGATTGAACAAACCAGGGGATGAGGGGGTCGAGGTGCAGCGGTGTACTTGGAAAGATCGTGGAGCTAACTTTTGTCGAGTAATCAAGGAGGCGCTCTTTGTGCAAGGTGCTCGTCCATCTACCACTTACTCGAATACTTCCAACGCGAATCGTTATCATTGACGACAATCGTTTTATGGCCGATATTATACAGAACTCAAGTGAATCTCTTTCTCTCTATCTTTCTCTTGCTTTTGAATGTTGGCAGCAGAAGTTCTTCGATAATGATTCTGGAAAACAGGATCCGCTTAATAGAGATTCAATTAAGATGTCAGACGCTCTTTAATTCACTAGTGAACAAGTCGGGAAGGGAAAGGAGAAGTACGAATTCTGACGCGACTTTATTCGTTGCATGACGACTATTGCTGCGAAATTACGCCACAGTAATTAATCTAGTGACGGTAAGCGATGTAATTTGCTACTTCGCGTGATTTGCAATAGCAAATTACAGACGCATTACGAACCGTCTGAGATATTGAATTTTATGCGTCACGTGTAATATAAGCCGAGGGGAGAGACACGAATGCGAGTGTTTGATAAACGAAGCGAGAAGTTCGCGTGATTTACATTCTGTTACTGGTAACATTTAATCAGCGGCGAATATGCACTTATGAAAGAATGTAATTTGAATATAGATAAGACATACATACACACACGCATGCACACACGCACGTACACTATACGTCTCGAATAGCTTAATCTATATTCAATATACCTGACAGAACTGTATCGCATTGTATTCGATAAACGTTTGTATAATAACTTGTAATGGGGAAACAGACGCTTCAAACAGAAATGTTATCCGACTATTTAGCATTACAAAAGAGTTTTATTAGGTCCGTAGATCATTCCTTTCGTATGCGATCAATGATACAAAATTCAAATCGTCTTCATTAATTATAAGTTATTTGATTTCGTATACAAATATTTTAATAATTATATATATTATATATAAATTAATTTTAGATTTTTTTGCTGATTCTCATATTCGAAAATAGTGATGTATTGCATTCTTTTACACAGACACTTTTATGCCTATAACTTTGATTTATAGCGCGAAGCTTTTTATCACATCTTATTACGTACTACCTTCAAATGATGTACCACTTCTCTTTTGTAGTACTTCGCTTAACGATTGGCAACATACAATTGTCATTGAAACATCAGCAAAAAGCGTCATTTCTTCAATGCGTCATAATTCAAATGGTAGATATTCTGTGTATTCAAAGTGCATTCAAACAGTTATCATTACTGTATCTTTCTATTTGCTATTCAATTTTTTCTCTGCTTTACGCGAGATGGCTGACGCATTCACAGTAAATCATTCATAAATAAACATGCTGCTTTTACTCCAGGAGACACGACGATGTTCATATTTTATCTGAATTTCAAGGAAAGACCGTGGAAACATTAGGGCAGAATTGTGAAGAAATTAAATTAGGTGAATCACTCAGGAGATTCAAAAAGCCAATACACAATTCTAATTAATGCTGTAAAACTTGACTCGCGCAAAACTTCCTAACGTACAAACCGAACGGCTTTCTACCGACTATAAACGAATCCGCAATAAACCGCGATTTTATCGCCAGAATATCCTGCTTTACGAGCATTGCGAAATATCGATTCCGCTTTTGCTGCATTTATGTGTTCGGCACAGACACTATCGATTCAACTTTTTTAGGCGATTAACTTTCGACGGTTTCATGTATCAATGTATTACACACATAAAAAAATATACATACACACACAGAGGACGTGAGAATATGTAAATAAATAAAAATATATATATATATGCACATATATAATAGAACACTTAAAAAATCTTTATAAATTATACTTAATTCATAATCAAGAAAGAAAAATAAATAAAGCTTATTTAAATATGTAATAAATATTTAATAAAATCATTTATTCTTAACGTTTTTCCATATATTTTTTTTTATATAAACTAAACATTTTGTTAATCTTTAACAGATTTATAGCTTTTTAATTACAAACACTTGAGCTGTATTACGATTTTTAATATTTCTTATATTATTTATATAAATTTACATAAATAGATTATATTTATATAATTATATTTTTCTATTATATAATTACTGCATGTGTGCGTACGTGCGTGTGTGCTCATATTTAAATAATATTTAATCTTTTTTAAAACGTTAACTAAATTATTAGCATTGTTACCATCATCAAAATTTCTAGTTGGCTGATTTCACGAAACTTACTGGCTTTGAATAATGCTAGTTATGCAGTATTATGTCATATGTTTCAAATTTTAGTTGCATATGTCAGCGAAAGTGCTAACGAAGAGGATCAACGTCCGATTCAGATAATTAACATTTTAGCTTCGCCCGACAGTGAAATATTGCTTGGTCTATAGGAAAATAGGTTATTACCAATCAATTTGTATTAACGTTATAATTCGATCACCAATATTCCGAACTATGTCTCGGCAAATATTTGATTGATTTCGGTGCACAATAGAAGCGAGGATAAGTATGGCTGCAATCAGTGTTTATGAGATATAATGCAAGAAAATATTAAAAACGCTATTGCAAAAATTTGTCGATTAAAAATGCAAATGCGTTTCAATTTATGTCAGCTTTAAATTTTCATTTTCCAATACAATGTGGCAAATTTAATTACGTATATTATGTGTACAAGAACGATTGTATACACATTGTCGTCGAAATGGTTGATGCACGAGTCACGTTAATGATATTTGTTTATATACGTACATACGTGGAAGTTTCACGAACTTCATTTAGTAATACGCAACTCGAAGCACTATATACAACACTTTATGGCGTATAAACAATGCCGCAAGTTGATTTAGCGTTAAGCCTAATGATATTTGCGCATCTGCTCCATCTGACGTTGTAATTTTAATTAACTTTTTAACATATTATGATTTATGCAGTTATAAAATAAATCGCTAACAAAATCGTAGAATTGCTTACAAAAATATTTAACGGTGCGCTATTTTGAACAGAATTGTTTCTATTTTGTATTTCTTATATTAAAGTTTATTTATTTACCTGCAATCTCTCAAAGTTGAAATGTATGAGGCATTTGACACAGCAACACGTATATCAGATTATTTTAGACGTTTTAGATCTTTTTATCTTTAGCTACAACATTTCTTGTATTTTCAAAGAAAATTCAATTTGTAATTCTTGTAACGGATACTTCAATGAATATGTAACAGTATAATAAAAATAATAACTATAACTTGTAGAGAGTTCGAGAGATTTATATGTTACATCGGATAAAAAACTATAGCATTGATAGTAAACGCGTAAATGTTGTCAGTTAAAAAGACGAGACTGTATGCGAAATTAGCAGGAAATTCAAAGTTGATAGTTTCCAGCAACGCCATCAGAACCGCCGGAAATCTCGTAGTAAACCAGATGCAGCCTGACAATCTCCGCCAGTCGGTAGAGCTGAGTTGTAAGCAGTGGAGAGTAACTCTAGCGAAGCGCTTCCTCCCGCCTAGGTTGCCTATGGCAACCATCTCTAGGTGCGCGACGAGCTATTAGACTTTCAGAAGGGCGGTTGATCATTGAACACATACCGCGATCCACAGTTTACACATCGTAGACAAATACCCCGCTCTCCCATCTTTATGGTAATACCGTAACCGCATCGGTGTGGCGGTTGTACGACGACGAATGTGAGCGTAAGTTTATTAGAGGGATCACGAAAGCTTAAATTTAGATCGCCCGGCGTTTCTACGCAAGCTTTTGGCAATTACGTACTCAAACCTAAACGATTTTGTAGAATATGTTGCACCGGAAACTCACTGTGTCCGATGGAAAAGAAATAAAACTACTAAAAAGTGTAAGAAAAAACGAAATGATGAATTGTAGAAGAGCGCGTTTTTAACGAACAAAGCTCAGTAATGTTGATATCTTTTTTTGTAATATTAGTATTTCTATTTAATATTTTTGTATATTTAATATTTTTGACATAGAAAATTCTAAAATACGAATTTCTATATTTTTTAATTAAGAAAGATGAAATATCAATTGATTGCGTTTAAATTAAAATTTTATATTAAAAATAAACTGCAAAATTTTATTGTACGGAACTATTGTGTAAAAATTACAAGTAAATCTATTTCTTTCTTATAAATATTCATCATTTATTGCCCGATCGAGGTCAAACAATAATACTGTAATGCTTTATTAGGTACTCAATGCAGATAACGCAATCGAGCGAAACAAATCTAGTCGATTAATTCAATCGTTTGTGCGCAACGTTTATTCGCCTATGACTTATTCGTATATCCAATTTGAATAACAACGAAAACTACAGTCACTATATTGCTTCAATATGTATCCTAACAAAAATAATCAATCATAAAAAAGAGAAATAATACAGTCAATTCTGTTATTTTAATACAGTAAGCAAAAATAAAATTTGATCAAACTACAATACGATATATCCTACTTGATACGTTAGAAGTCTCAACTGAACTGAAGATATGTATATACATAACATTATATAATAGCACAATTCTAGTGAATATGAATAAATCGATAGCTGATATATTTTGCTCATAATATATTTTGAAAACTAGAAGAGAGTCAATATATCTTATATATTATCCAAAGTACTATCTTCTTGACTTAAAATATATAGAATTTCAATGGTCTCTCTCTCTCTCTCTCTCTACTTTTAAATTAAATTTTAATAATAGATTTATTTTAAATTATGTTTTAAAAACAAATGTTTTATTTAGTGTTTATTTAGTTAGATTTAGGTATTAATGTAAAAATTATATCAAATTGTTAGAAAAAATTTCACTATAATATTGAATTCGAAAATAAATATCATCTTTTAATTATGCCCATCTATTTTTGTACTACTCACGTTGTGTTAAATATTATCATTAACAATAAATGACTTACTACTGTTTTATTCTGTATCTGGATTTATTTTAAATTAAAATAAATTATTTTCATTAAATGATGAGTTTTATTAAGAGATATATAATTGTAAACTTCATTAAATAATATTAAAAAATTTTAACGATTATTGATAAAAATACTACAAAAACAAATTAAGAATTGAATTCCATCTTATTGTTGCAATTAATTATACATTTAAATTTTAATTGCAAAGTGGCGACTTTCCTTTCTAATATTATATATTTATCATTTTCTATGGATATTATGATGATATATGCTTTTCGTGCTTTATATACTACAAATTGTTATATACATAATCACAATTACTGATACTGAGTTTGCAATCTTCGATTTCTCTAAAAATATAACAGATTTATTCAAATTTATTATGATTCATTAATCATTACTTGTTCACTATCATTTTTTTTCCAGTATTATCTATATTATGAAGTTGATGATTTTATTTTACTAAACGCATAACGTAACCTGAAGCTGTTAATAAGTGCACAGTATTATTTAATTTTGCATTAAACGTTTCTTAAATATCTTGCAATTCGTATATTCTTTTGTTGCTGCAAATACGATTGAGGTTGATCGAAATCCATATTCATGAAGAAAACACGGCCAAATAAATGCTCCAGAATTGGGATGCTAGGTCAATTTGTACAGTAACGAATTGCATTAATTTCCATAAGCCCTTGTTATTGCATTGACTTCTCGTTGCAATGTTTTTGTGAAAGAGCTTGGTGCCGTTCAAAGCCCAGATCAATTACTAACTCGGCAAGAAACGTATTATTATGTGTCAACTAAAACGAAGCATCGTAGTTGCGTAACATTTAGGGTTGATTTATACTGGCCGTAATCTGTTAACTTATGCCGTAATCTGTAAAAATTAATCAATCACAGTCGAATGAGAGGGGAATAATCGATTATAATTGGTCAATTTTTACAGATTACGGCATAAGTTAACAGATTAAGGCCAGTATAATCCAATCCTTAGTGTTCTTCACGAATGTATAATATTATAGCTAAGATAAATCAACGCATTATCAGCAGCGCTCAACAAACCGAGTGTACAGAATAAAAGAAAAAGTAGGTAGTAGTGTTATTCCACTCTAATTTTTATTCGTAAACGAAATGGTTAAATCCAAAAATAATTTCTTTAACGCAAAAAATATGTACACTCTTATCAAAAAAATTATTCTTAAATGAGTAAAATTGAGTTTGAGATATATATATATATATATATGTGTGTGTATACATACATACTTTATTTTATTGCAATTGCACTCAGTATTATTCAATTTAATTGTTTATTAAATCTCTCATGAATAGAATATTACGTTACATAGTTATGAATAAATCAACAGATCAATCTCTCTTGTCAAAGATAAAGCTACCTTATGACATTTAATTATAATCTAAGCGGTTTTCTTTTTGCGGTACGCGTTTTCCTAACAACTTTGCTTTTTGTCACTAAGCTAACAGCTAGGTAGTAGACCCATTCTGCGTTTGATGGGTGTAATTACAGAAGTTCCGGATGCTATAAACGTTGCTTCTATCCAAGCTGCCACGTCTCTTGCAATGATTTAGTAATATCAAAAAAAAGATCTATTGCAATCACGTCAGTCAAGTTCCTATTATTACATCTATATCTCTATCCAACATTTGCATTTAACTAAAATTTTTATATTGTTTTGTTGTTTGTCGTAAAAAAATATTGGAAATTATCACCTCGACAATATATGAAAAATAGATTCTTAAACATAAATTTCTTTCAACAAATTATACATTCTCATTTATTATTGCTCGTTTCTATTAATAATTTATGCTGTCCGTATCATTCTGCACTTCCTGGACTTCGCAAAGTTAAGTACGTGTAAAAAGCAAGGTTATACATCGCTTCATCATGTAATTAAAAGTAGGCATCATCTCACGGAAGGTAATAGCAAACTACCAAGAGTATCTTTGTCATGAGAAGCTTTTCTGAAAAAAGGCCATTCAAATCCGGCGTTAAAAACTAAAAGTCCCATCTGCAGTGAATATATATATATATATATATATATATAGAAGAGGTCATAACTCCGACAAAGAGACGACGGACTGAGAAGAATAAAAGGAAAAATACTTTTTAATATGAAAATTTTGAATGTATAAAATTTGTAGTTCAATTACGAGTTTTTTTATATTTATCCGGCACCAACTAAAACTGTGTATAATGCGAAGAAGAAAAAAATTATGTTTGCTTATTAAAAAAATTTTTGATGTAGTCAAATAAGTTTACTCGGTTATACTCTTATTATGCCCGTATCACACTAGCAATTGGAGATTGCGTCTGCGTTCGCGTTTAACCAATGCTTCTTTTAACCAATCAAAAAGAAGCTGCTGGGCAGCACGTCTGATTGGTCAAAAGATGCAATTGCGAACGCAGATACAATATCCAATCGCTAGTGTGATACGGGCATTATATTGTAAAATTGACAGCAAATATGTGGATTTATAATTTGTATCATTTCATATCAATAACAAAAATACAGGAATAGATTTTACAAAATACGTTATATATTTACATTCAATACTCTATCTGCAAATAATTATTGCAAAAACAGATATATTAGACATAATTAAATACAATTAGAATAGATAAGATATAAAAATATATAATTATGCATTTGCTGCGCCAAACTATTATTCAGCACAATTCACATTTCCAATTCAATTCAAATAATTAGTAACGTAGTCGTGATATTTCGTATATATTGCTGCAGTGATAGAGAAATAACACAAATTAAAAATTGTTTGAGATAATAAAAGAAAATTGATTCTAAAAGATTAATATATTTTTAATTTTTGACTAATATATTTTGATAAAATATACATTTAACTATTGCTTATATAAAAAAGTATCATAACTACTATAAGAATTTAAATTAAATTCTTTTTAAGGTTATATTTAGAATTTTGAAAACTCGTAACACAGATTTTAAGAATACATTAGATATAATTGAAAGTATAATACGGAAAGAAAATAAAGGTAAGAAATTGCATATTCACTACCTTGATTAAAATATTCCAATTTAGTATTTAAATAATGATTTACTAAAAATTGATAATTTTGAGATGTGTCACTTTTCTATCATCGTAGCGTATCAGTTCTGACTTAGTGTTCGTCTTGCAATGTCGCATTTGCTATAAAAAAAAGCTATGGACGCGATAAGAACGGTGAACACGTGATAATGCACGTTGACCGATTCAGAAAAAAATCTCGCAAAAGACCTTCTTGGCTGATTGAGTTTGTCATTTCGTTTTTTGTTGTGCAATAGACACAGACCTTTTGCGCGAGGACATACATATATATATATCATCGCAGGGTGGAAGTAAAGCGATACTACGGTGGTTTGAGACAGGACAATTCAGTATCAACGTCGAAACCATTCTCAAGATTGGCGAGATACTCTGTCGCGTTGTACACCATTCGTCGCTTCGAACATACGTCGAAGTGGATGGCATCGGGCAAGGATGTCACCCTGGCGGGTCAGAGCAGATGAGCGGCGAAGTTATCACACAAAAAAATGTCCCTTGTCGCTGAACGACACCGTAGCCGTATAATATTTTACGAGGGGATCGTGAGTGTCCTTTATATCAGTTCACTTACAACTTGCTGTTGTCTCGTAGTTGCTGTTCGTTGCCGTTGCGCGCCCATACACCTCGTACTCCACTTCTCTGTCCCCTTGGTGTTATCAACGATGAGCACCCCGTTCCGTCACAGGCCCGCCTTTTCTTTTTTTCACAGTGTCAGCATTGTGCCGGTCAGTTCGAGCTCCCCTTTGTCCTCGTCATCTAAGACTTTTCTTTTGCTGTAGTCCCTCTTTTTTCTACCCCCGCGCATGTTTCATCCTTCATGCCTAGTCTCTTCAAGTAACCGGAAGCTTTTCCAAGCGCCTCACTCTTGCACCTCCGCCGTTCCTTAGAAGCCCTTCGGCATTTTATTACCAGCCCCATTACCTCCGAGATAACCCCGCGCCTGCCATTTGCTCTGCAACACTCCCCTGACTTCT
Organism: Cyphomyrmex costatus; assembly: GCF_001594065.2. Classification (NCBI taxonomy): domain Eukaryota; kingdom Metazoa; phylum Arthropoda; class Insecta; order Hymenoptera; family Formicidae; genus Cyphomyrmex; species Cyphomyrmex costatus. The sequence goes on from NW_017275130.1 coordinate 94,468, forward strand.
CCAGACCGGACGTCTTGCTACACGATATTTTACTGTGTGTTTATGACGGGACACAATTATTACTAACGTTCACTCGTACTATGTCGCCTTGTAGGTAACTACGTTTATTTAATTGCTTGCGCGGACCTACCCGTGCTTATTCCTGACTGTCGTGCACGTGACGCAATTTACCTGGTTGGTGTTATTACACGACAAGAGAGTATCGGCCGTAATAGACTGAACTTCCTTGGAGTGTAGCACCTAAAGCGCATTAGACTAACATATCATCGCGCTTTAGGAGAAAATATTTGGTATAAAAATAGTAAAATAAATTAATTAATAGAATGTATTAGTAAATGTTCGTTTCTCTCTTTTGTAAAAAATATAAAACACAGATGTTTTATTTTTTTTAATACAGGTACTATTTTTAAAGAAACCTTTTTAATATAATTTCGTAATATCTTTCTTTTTTTTAAATAAATATAACTAATCAATTAATTATAAGTTAATAGAAATTGTATGTTTAGTAAAAGAAATAAGCTATAAGAAGTATATTAATAAAATAAAAGTATCATTCTGAAGATAAAATAATGCAAACAACATTTGTACGTGCTGCTGATTGCACTTTCATTCGAGAGGTCATTCTACCATTCTATCATTCTCTTTGCGACGCTCGTTTTCACTTGTTCGTACTCATTGTGCTTCACCTTGCGAGAGATACAATGCAGATTTATACCTCTCGTGGATGCTTTCGGTTGAGTGCGCTAACACAGATGAAACGAAGTTGGTGTAGCGCAGTAATTCGCTTAACCCCTTAACTGACGACGTGGTGCCTGTAAAACACGGTGCGGGTCGCCGAATCACCAAGCTCTCTCTCTGGCTTTGTTATTAATTCTCAACCTTGTGCATACAGAATTAATCTTTGGCAAAGGAATTCTCTTGAATGTATCGGCTCTCTGTTTCTCTTATATTATTTAAATACTACTGTGAATTATATAAATAATATGATATGATAGTAAGTTTTGAGATATATAAATACTAATACACAAATGATATTTTAAAGAGATATCTAAATTAATTTTATTTTATTGATTATATAGCTTGTATCATTAAATTACATTAATAACATATTTTATAAAAGCGAATTAAAGTTGCAATTAATTTATTTAAAGCGGACATCGCTAACGAGTTTGGGGAACACTTTCAAGATCATTTTACATAAATTATAACAATTGAGTTGAAGCAATTTGTGCGTTTATCTCACTCGTGGACTCTTTAGACGCGCATCGGAGACCAATCTTCTGCTAGTGTAAGAAAAATCTGAATCCACGGCTTCTTTCAAAAGTGACGCTCGAGCTTTTAAAACTCCTCTTAACGTTCCATGGATGGAGGAGGTCGGGTCGACGACGAGAAAGCTTTATCGACACGAAAGCGAGGTGCAAATTTCAGCTAACCTGCGTCCTAAGAAGCCCTTTGAGCTCGAAGATTCTCGTCTGGGTATCACAGTTAAGTTCCACCTATTTGTGGCTGCCGATAAAATATCGTAAACGCAATGGCGACGGGATAAGAGTTGGCAAATGAAAGTTACGCTTCACCGAAAACGATGGTTCAATTCGAGCTTTAAAATCGCGAAGAGAAGATAACTTAAAAGAGCGCGCCGAGTGTATATGTAACAATAAAGTCCGACAGAGAAAGCTGACGGTACTCGGTCGAGGAATAATTCGGCGATTTGCGTGATCGTGCAAAAGCCAAATGCAGGAAAGCGAGTACGAATAATGTGAGAGCATGCCGATATAGCTACCGATATGAGATCGTTGAATGTAGGCCAGGAATGGTAATTCGCGGGAGAAATACTAAAGAGAAGATTATTTTGTAGCTATCGTGCGCGACGATTAAGGGAATGTAGCTGCAGCGGGAACTCCGTCGAATAGTTTCGGTATACTTGTTCGATCGCTTAACAAACGGGTCGTAGGATAATCACGCAATAATTTCTCGAATGCTGTGTGTAGGTGTGCGCGCACCGCCGACACAAACGATATTTATCCTTAGACTTTTTCCCCTTAATTGCCTCCATTTTAACGTCAGTTGTGTCTGGTATCGTGCAACTTTATCTACGTCATTATCCTAATCTTGATTCTCGCAAAGGAACGGTCGGAACTGTCCCTTATCGATTTCGATGTACTTTGGATATGTTGTAGACATAATATTCCATCCATATTTTTTTATAGCGGTTTATCTCGATGTTTAGGGGGTGAAACCATCGAAAAAATGGATTTTTTCGTTTTCAGCGAATATCTTCGAAACTATGCCGCGTATAAAAAAATGTTTTATACAAAAGTTTTACAGTATTTTGCTCTATATAATAGTGTATTCATTTTTTTACATCGGAGTGGGAGTTAATTAAAAAATTTGATTTAAAAAAATATAATACACTACTATATAAAGAATAAAAAATACTATAAAATACTATATAAATACTATAATTTTGTATAAAACATTTTTTCATACGCGACATAGTTTCGAAGATATTCGCTGAAAACGAAAAAATCCATTTTTTTCGACGAGGTGTTTCACCCCCTAAACCTCGAGATAAACCGCTATAAAAAAATATAGGTCGACTATTTTTTGATGCTCTACAACGTATCCAAAGCGCATCGAAATCGGTGAGGGATAGTTCCGACCGTTCCCTTGTCAGTGCAAATTGTTTCACGCGCCAGTTACGCTTAAAAGTGACTCTTGCAATTATTATCGTCAAAATTGTCATTATTGTTATTAATAATCTTGTCAAGTTATTAAAATTATTATAGATTTACTTATAATATTAAGCGCTTGAGAAAATACCATGTCGCTACGCGTAATAAGCGCTTTCCGACGTTATAATCTCTTCCTCTAATCCTCCGCCCGTCTTTCTTCTCATTGTTTCCACGTACTATCCTCCCGCGCCACGCAGAAGAGAATCTTTTCTACTCGCTTTTTATTTTTATTTTCTTTTTCTGAACAAACTTTATAATTTCTAAAATTTCAGATAATAACAGGTACTACAAGAAATATTTAAGAAAATATTTTAATATAAATTTTATATTTTATATAGGGTAAACCCGGTATATACGCCGCACCTATCGAAAACTTAATTTATCAATTATTATTTACTATGTTTAAAGTAAATTAATTATATAAATAGAATCTTTGTATCATCTACTACTATAAAAAAAATATTAGAAATCTAAAATAATTTATTTTCCATATTAAAAAGTAACTTTTTCAAACCCCTGCATTTTTGCCATTTATCCCATAGGGGGGGGATAATATGGCCACTCATATATAATTCATAAGAAAATCACAAATAATCTATAAATAAGATGTAAAATGACGACGTAACTTGCATTGTTTATTAATATATGACAATTTTTATTGTTCAGAATGAAAAATGGAATACAAATAGGACTTAACACAATTTTTTAAAATAGCTTCAAATCTTTGAAAATAATCTTTAAACGTTTAAGATTTATCAACATTTATGCATTAATGCAATGTATAATTGTTAGAATTAACAAAAACTTCTTAAATAGAGCGTCTGTGCTGCGGCACAGCATCCCGCTCGCTAAAAATGCCGTATATCCCAAATAGATGGGATATATATGACAACTAATTAAACAAACAATACAGGAGCAAAGCACTTGTATTTTGCTATACAACATGCTTTACTATTCCTCTACACATATGTATTGCAAAATAACCACTAAGTCTTTTACACGCTCTATAATAATCATTTTATGTAGATTATAAATTATGATGGCACTACTTATTACAGTAAAAAATCGATTTAACTCGCAATAATTTCATTAATATTAATAGTAAAGAACTGAAATCATAACATAATACTAATATACCATAAAGGCATGTAACAAAGTAATTGACGGAAACTTATCCCCACTCCTTCTATTTTTTCTGACTTCTGCGGCGTATTTGCTGACGCGGCGTATATACCGGGTTTACCCTATATAAAATGTCAATATTAAAGACGTAATTTTAAAATGTGTTTGATAAATATTATTAATGGTTATTAGACTTCTATATGGATATTTTGATTATAATTCTCGCGATATTATATATATATATATATAAAGCACTAAATCAATTTATATATATCTACATTTTATATTATTCCATTTAGGTATGTTCATTAGAGAGTTTTTAGGAAAACATGTTTACTACTATGTCATGTCAACATCATGCTCCATTATACACGTAATCATATAATATTACATAATTTTTAAAAATAAATATTTTAAAACAATATTATCCTTTTGATTATAAATAAACATAAAATTTTCGAATATTTAAATTTAAACAAATTGTATCAAAATTTTGTTACACGGGAAGAAGAGGTTTGTTAAAATGTAGCTATATATACAAATGTGAAAATAATTTTGTTAGATCAGATTACGTCATCAAGATTACTACTGTAAATAAACGCTGAAATTGGTTGCTAAGCTGTTAAAACTTTTTGTAGTATTGCTCATTATATTTAAGCGTTCTATATAATATTGGTATAGTTTAATAAAATTATTTTCAGATCTGTAATCTAACTAAATTTTTTTTAATTTCAGCAAAATTGTTCTTTCTGTATACTTTTAGTAGAAATAATTGTAGATATTATGGTTGAATGGAATTGATTATCAATTATACTAATAGCGTAAAAATTCTTTTGTAAAGTAAAGATTTGTAGTGTCAATCGTGCGATTCCTATGCACTTTGTGAATGCACACGCTTGATACTGGAAGACTTTTGACTAGTGCTCTGGGAAGAGAATAAAGGTCGACCGAACATCTAAAGAAAAACGCAGCAAGCGTGAAATACTTCACTGCAGAATTCGTTGAAAGGCGCAAATGGAAACCTCACTCTCGTATGGTGAAAGGTAACGACATTCTACCGAGATATATCTCGACATTGTGCCTGGATACAATCTATAAAGTATATACGTTCGATAGCAGCGATAAAAGTCGAGCAGTCTAAGAAGACGGTCTGGCAGGTACTTCAGCTTCGAGTTGTTCAAGTACACCAAAATGTCATGACTCGACATGCGATAACCTTAGACAAGAATTTCTACGTTCTGCATCACATAAAACAGATTGTCCAGATTACATTACTAAAGGTATGTAGTAAAATAACGTTATGCGATCATAAATTTGACAATAAATTTGTACGATGTTTCCACGGTTACATTTGGAATTATTTGAGACATATATGTATTGATAATAATAATTTTAAAACTTATTTATAGGAATGCATTAAATAATTATTATAATTTGAAATATATCTATATTATGAAGTGCGATTTTATCATTTCTATTTTCATATAATAGTCGTAAAATTAAAATTAAGATTAGATGACCCGAATATTAACTTTAGTGACATTAAAATTTCCACATTAATTTTTCTATAATATAAAGTAACCTTTTATTTTTATTGTACTTTAAACAATAAAATTTTCTATCATGGAATTTAATCAATTAATTTACCTAAGTAAATAACGTATGCGCGGTGTTTGAGATTAAATTGGGAACTGCACTTCCAGCAAAATATTTACTAAAATTTTATTCGTAAATTATGTGATGCTCTTGTTCACGTTCCTCTAAAGCGCATTAACGACGCTTTAAAATCAGTTTGCGTACTTTTATTCAACATTGCCCTTCGAGGAGTAAGCTTTAAGGTACGAAATCGATTTTCCGATGCCTCTCGTGGAAACCGCGTTGAATATACATGTTCACCGCTACGAACCGATCGACCTCATCCGCATTCTAATCAGACCTTACTTCACACGGCCAGAAACAGCTTGCTGAACTTTAACTCGTTATCCTCGTTGACCACAGAAATGTCCTGGTTGGTTTGGCACTGCCGACCGATTCAACCAAACTCGATTGGGAATGTTTTTGACGTTGAAACCAATTAAAAAAAATAGCTCAAGTCGTACAGAGACTAACGACTACCAAATGAAAAGTGATCGGAAAACGATAGATACAAGCTGCACCGTGTAAATGCCATGCTTACTCGTGTGCGTGGCAATTCTCTGTATTATTCTCTGCTTTTTTTGCTATATAATATAAGAAAATTATTGTGAAGTAATAGTTTAAGCAATTATTATAGTTTTTTTTATACAAAGAATCTTTTCTTGTATTCTCTCTGCAGTAAATATCAATTATCTTTCATTATCGTTGTTACCTACGTGAATGCCAATAGCAGAGTCTTAATACACATTTCTCACGCACCAGTAAAAGCAAATACTGACATTATCGTTATTATTCGCGAAAATAGCGAAAAATGGAATTTTGTTGCTAGAATCAAAATCTTTTCACGACGTCATAAAAGTTATTATTACTTTTAGTGTTATCACTATCATATTCGTGAGCATGCCGAGAGAATCTTGATGCGCGTGACGAGATGTGACGCGATGCTATGCGACGAGACGCGAACGACGAATGTCTATTCTGTCCTAATCCTTATATGTGTAATTACGCTGTGACAGGTAATAAGCTAAGGTCGTTAATTTGTCAGACTTTGATGCGCGTCTCTATGAAATTAGCTAGAGATTGGGAGGCTGAGTGCAATTTTGGCTAGAGTGGAATTGTCTGCCGGCAGAGACGAAGTCTGTTGGAATCTGGAACTATCCAGGATCAGCGGTAAATGCAACGGGATGCTGGGTCGAAGTCCTCGAAGTGGCGAAAGGACGACAACGAGACGACGTCGTTAGTAGGGCGGGCTCTAGCTAAGCTACAAACGCAAAGCTATCCAGACACCGGAAATGGACGGCGTGGTACCGGCTGATGCGCACGTACCCGTAACAGCCGTGCATTTGGTGTGCTTTTCCACTGGCGTTGGAAATCGGAGTGAACGGTGTATTCTTGAGAAAATCGTAAAATTAAATGCAAACAGGAATGGAAGAGGACCACGATAAGAACGTTCGCCGCGTAGTTTATCAGTTCATGGATTACTTCAGGAAACGATCTGTTCGCCTTTGATATATACCGATTCCTCTTTTAAAGTAGATTGCACTACTAGATAGTATTAGAAGATTTTTATAGATAAATATTTCAGAAGATTTTATTATAAATTATTTATTATTTAAATTAAATTATCCTGCATCCTGTGATAATATACGTGCATCTTCTGTTAATAATATTTTTTACTTTTGTAGAATTATATAAAATAAATTATGAATTACCATACTCTTCCATGCATATTCGATGGGTGACTGTTGTATATGTTGCAAAGCAGCACATATGGCAAGTTTCTTCACCATACTTTGCATAATAATATGTTTGTATTATGTAAGTGGTTTTTAAGATGATAATATCTATAATATGAAATACTTCAAGAAGCACAGTATGAATAATGAAATTCTGGGAAAAAATAATACAAAGTTTTACGTAGCTCTAGCTTTAATATAAAAATTTGCAAATTCTTGTTCAGTTTTAATATTTTCTTATCTGATTAACATTTTGCAATTTCTTAATGTATTGTCGTTGAAAAAAATTAATAACTTTTTCTAGGAAAATTATAAAATAAATTTTGTTAAAATATTTTTTTTAATAATTGCAATTTAAAAATTGCATTTCTTTCTTCGTTTTTTTGCGATGGTTCATACATAATTAAGATATAATTTCATATGACGTAAATTTGATTTGAATTAAAAATGATGCGAATATATCTAGCTTTTTTTATAATGTCAAAAGATGTGATACGATAAAAATCTAATCGCAACGAGCCTCTCCGAATAGCGAGCGTGCCAAGGCGTGCTTTCCCCTTCTTCAATTTGCACCTAAGGTCCTGGTGTTCGTGAAATACCTCCCCTGAGGAATGCACTCCTCCGCTCTCAAGATTTTCTTCACATAAATAATTTTCAACTGGCATCTCATCCCTATTTTCGCCCTTTCAAAAGCTGAGCAAACAGTTTTCCGATTATGTAATGCACATACTGTTTTACAACTACGATAATAATTAAAATTTAAAAAACGGAGGAGATTAAATTATTTCATAAAAAAAGTAATTATATTACAAACCTAAAACTGCATTTACCTAAAAACATTTAAAATTTTTCAGATAAAAAAGATAAAATGCAAATATTTATTCTCTAAATTATTAAATGATATATTTTTAAAACTCAATTTATACATTTAACATATGAAACTATATATTTTATAAAAATGAAATTTAAATAATAACTTATGTATGATTTAATGACATCTTAAATATTATTTTCTATAAGATACGTAAATATCACATTATATTTAATCACGAAAATCACAATTTATCGATGGAAAATGTCTTTCTTCTCTACATTTGGTGAGTATAAAATCCACTTTACCGCATTTTACGGAAATAACTTGTTTGCCGGGTAAGTCGCTCGAAGGGATCCTCTTCATGCAGCCGCGCGTCTGCAGCAACGACGGCAGACAGCGTCGACGAGTCGCGGTCATGCCGCTGTTTAGAAATTTAATGCAACCACCGCGCGTTTTCGGACGCGCTTTCGAAAGTAGTTTGCGATATCGTAAATCACAATCGCGTATATATACCCGTCGAGCTTGGCGAATTGTGGGTGGGCGTAATGCATTCGTGTGCGTATTGCTCGGCAACTCGGTAATGTATTCGCGAGGGTATAACGTATCGATGTCGAATCCTCCATCGAAAAATAACCACGTCGTAGATGTGAGTCGAGGGGCAAACGAGAGGTGGGATGATACGACGGGGGAACGAACGATCGGAGGATGAGCGACTACGAGTTTGAAAGTGGTATCGTGGTGAAGTCGCGAGTAAAAAGGACGACGTTTGTACGTTTCTGTACATCCGTGTGCGATTTCCTCGAGTGTGCGTGAGGCAAAAGAGATGAGAACCGGAAAAAGTCGGCCTGGAGAGAAAGGTTCTATGGAGGGAGTGAGCAAGTTTCTGTTTTTTGCGGATACCGTGACCACAAACCGCGAAGAGACAAACGCGAGCGTTATTAGCCGAAATTCTTATACTCATTGTTATCCGTTTCTTATTTCATAATATTGTTTCACAAGGTGAATAGGTGAATGCATACACATATGTATAATTCATCTAGCTATTAAATTGGAGAATATTAGAGATGTAAGCGTTAACATCTCATTAAAATATCTATTTAAGCTTAAACTATGAAAATGTGACTTTGCAGAATCAGATATGTAAGTTCATACAAAAATATTTAAACATTAAGATCTATTTTAAGACTAAATAGAACTCCTCTTATTTAACTATGTAGATTTGTGACTTTGGTAAGTAAACCATATATTTGCCACGCAGAGTTGTTACTACGTAATGAGTCTTCGTAACATATTAGAAAATATGCCAACAAGATCCTTGTCTATGGATGACTATAGATTAAATATGAGATGCTTAATCTATTCATGTTTGCAAATTTTATTACGATCGTAATTAAAACTTTTTGCATTCCTTTTAAAGCTATTATAAGCTCACTATCTCTCTTTCTTTCCCTCCCTCTCTCCCTCTCTCTCTCTCTCTCTCTCACTATTTCTTAACACAGGATTATTAGTTTATTAAGAAATAAGTTCACGCTATGGAGAAAATTATTTATCTAATTAATAATAAGCTTCTCTAGTTGCTACAAAATTTTCTCCAAAATAGCCGCAATAACTTGGTGAGTCATTATTACAATTCTACCCTAAAAAAGACATCAAAATTATCATTGCCAATTTAATAGGATTTAGCATAGTAGAGTTCTAGTTAAAGTTCAACAGAGCGCTGTATTCTTAATCCGAGGTAGTAATGAAGTAATCGATCAGAAAAAAAGTCCAGTCACGAGAAAGGCGGATGCATTTTTATTACTTCCCTGAAACCCGCTGATAAAGAGCGAGGAAAAGAGAAAGAGAGGAGAAAAAGATAGCAAGAGTAAAAGGACAAGCGAGTGGGTCTCATCGTGAATCCCAACGGGAACGGACATTCTTGAATATTCGTAGACGGAAAATGCATTCTGTGCAAGTTCATATGCGTACCACACCATCGTATAGGTATATAATATACACATTATACATGTATACTATATCCACGTATACATCCAGCAGGGTTTCGGAAAAGGGACAGCTCGCGCGGCTGTTTAAATTACTAAACTTTAAACTTTCACTCACGTATGCAAACTAATGCAAACTGGAGGCTTGTGGAAGGAACTGCAAACAGCTCGCTCGGGACTCTCCGCTACCATCCGCGTTCCCAGAACGGGTTCTCCACTCGACACCCTCCAACCTCCACCGACCGACTTCTCACTCTCCCTCCCACCCTCTTTGTCTCTCTCTCTCTCATCTAAACGCCCTCGCTTTTCCCTAGCGTGTTCATTCTCGTTCTCCGTCGTCGCACATTTCGCGGCTTCGCTATCTATATATCGGGTATCCTAATTTTCATGCCGGTGCGCGGCAGCGTTCGTCCATCGCTTTATCCTTGCGAGTGTTTTCGCTTAACCGAATGAAGACCGAGTAAAGCATGTCATTAAAAGCGAGGTGGTATTCATTCCTGCGACTAGGCGGCGGCCGGTGGTTAGACAAGTTCAACATACTCCTCTCTCAAGCTTTGTTGTAGACAAAACGATTTGCTAATGTTACTGTAAGCGCTCGTTCCTAACATCATTGGGCTTTGCGGTGGGTACGTGCGTTTAAGTTAGACGTATTCTCCACTCAGGAAAGCAAACAAATGATTTAAAAAACGGACGAGCTTTTACGTGATGGCCATTAGCTCGTGGTATTTGATTGCATGACAAATACTTCATTCAACGATCATGGATAATGGATAAATTTTGAAAACAGACAGTTGCGCATCATTATCAATTTTTCCGATATTAATCACGGCGTGCAATTTGTTAATGAATTTAATGAACGAATTAGAGTCGTTTTGCGAGATGCATAGACGAACAGCATCCACTGTGGCTGATGCAATTGCGGACAATATAATGCATCGAAAATTTTGCATAATGCATAACATGAAAATGGTATGCGCCGTTACTCTGCTAAACCCGCATACCATAATGCACACTTTGTTAAACCTCCCGTTAAATGTAGGATATTTTATTCCGTATAACTGTCAGAAGCTTTCAAAAAGAAATCTGTTGCGAAAAAAGTTTATATATACCACACATTCTAATTGAACTATATATTCACTTATTAAATGTTTATTAGCAATTTATTAATTTATAAATATTTATAAAATATTTCAATTACCAATAACTGAACTTAATAATAAATTATTAATAAGATTTTTTAATATTTAAATATTGTAAATTAATAATAAACAAAAAAATTTGAAGTAGCTTGATTACTTATAATGTATTAATCTCATATCTTTCAGATATTTTTCGAATCTATTAAATAATTATAAAATGAAATATTTTTATTTTTAAAAGTAAAAATTTATGACGTTCTATGACATAAATGTGTCTTAGAGCGTCTTAGTTGCCATTTTTATATACTATTATTATAAATACTTTAAATTATTTACTTAATAATTCATTATATCTTTTCAAATATTTTTATTCGCTTTCCTCTTAAAGTTCATTCCTTAGCTTGTAATGAGTTCTATATAATACTGCAACGCTTGAGACCTAGCCAATCATGTTAATCAAATTTTCTCGCTAATCGCGGATTGCGCTTCGAATCGGAAGGAAGTTCGCGTCAGTCGAGCTGTAAGTCAGCATGTCCCGTAACTTGTAAGTTAATCGGTACACCGCGAAGATATCGTGCAGGAGCCGTCTATATACGCTGGAGGCTGTGGGGAACCAACGATAAGTCAGCGAAATTATCGAGATTGTCTTTCGAAGTTACCATGGTGGCGGCGGCGGCGGCAGCGGTGGTGGCGGTGGCGTCGCTTTGTGGGTAATTTAGCGCAAGCCATAAGTAATAATCGATGCCATGCGAGTAGTGTGGTATATGTGGTGGGCGCTAATAAGGACCTGCATATACCAAATGTGAGTGCATATACATACACGCTAGTTTGTATAGTACATGCACCAATACCACGCCGACATTCCGTAATGGATGTCAGTTGTAATTCATAGCCAAATGCATAAACGTCCTTGTCGGCTATTAAGGGTAAGATTTAGCCCGAAAATACTGGAAAATTAAATGATACCATAGTTTTCTCAGCAACTTTTTTCTTTGCACAATTATTCTATTATACTAGCGTAGATTTTCAAATAAAGAAATGTAGACACGTAATGCAAATCAATCGTACATTTAATTGTATTTTTCAACGTAAATTTAATATTGTACGTTAAAATATACGTTAAGCTATGGTATTATAAAGGATTGTAAATTGAGCCATTAAACAAAAAGTATCGTTTTATAAATATTGTCTAAATATATAAATTAAATATGTAATAATTTATATAAATATTTAAAAATATTTTTTGTGTTGTTTTAATCATCTTTCATTTTTGTCAATAAAGAGAATATTTCAATATTGTTGTTGAAAATATTGCAATTATATCATTATACATAGTATAATAGTAACGCCAATAAGTAATGTAAAAAAAAATGTACTTTATAAAATTCAAGAATAATAATGTAAAAAATTTTACTATAAAGCAACAATTCTATATTTTCCACTGCTTTGTTTGCAACAATTTTTCGTAGAAACACTTTTATAGTCTAATAAAAAATAAATTCCTCATGACACAAATCTCATAATATGATTTTTGCAATATATTGTATCTTTTAATTATTTCTTTAATCGACAATAATGTTGAGCTTTAAAATAATTTTTAATTGTAAATTCTTATAATAGATAAATTTAAGTAAAAAATAAGTATAAAATACAATTTAACTTCCGCATAGTATTATAAAAATGCGTTCTTGAAACTTCACAAGTATATATAAGAATTGTTTCAGATTTTTATGCAGTTAATATAAAAACTTGTAGGTACTAAAGTTCAAAAACATAGGTTGCACATAAAGGATAAAAATTTTACATTGCCGATGGAGGCTTAAGATGGTAACTATTGAAAAAAGTAATGCCAAAATACAAAAACGCTGGTTACGTTATGAAAGTCATATAATCACTAGAATTAGTGGGCAATGCACGTGATACATGTATTATTAATTACAGCAAAGATTTCATAACAGTGTCTTCTCTTCGATGGTTATTAAAACAATGTTGTGTGCATCAAAATATTATAATTACTAAAATACTAAACAGTTAATAAATTACTAAAATTTTAAGAATTTTCAGATAAGTAAATAATTGCACATTGCTAAATTAATATTTTGATTAATATTTTCTGTAATTAATAATTTTTCATTCAAATGGTTTCATATCGAAAAAGTTAAGTGATAATTTCGCTTAATTTACATTTTGAATGCAGAATATATGTAATTTGGTTACTTAAATGATGAATAGCATATTAACATTAATAACAACGCTGTAATTTATTTATCTGAACATACAACTCTGTTTATATATATATTTTATTTCGTATATTATTATTTCAATTATAATAATCTTATTAGTATTTCCGATGTATACATTCTCATTTTCGTTGTATACTCTTCGTAAATTCGCAATATTATAGACATTTTATATATAACTCTTTCGTGACAACTAATAATAACACATTGATAAAGATTCTTTTATTCTAAGTCATAAAATAGTAACATTTGATTGCATAAAATATAAAAAATAATTTCTAAAAACTTATTTTTGCACCGTTTATGTGTTTTTGAAGTGCATATTTTCACATGCAAATGATCATTTCATTGCATATGATGTTTATCGTTGCGAATTTCCATTTTTCATTTTATATTATAGTTCAATTCTTAATTAAAACATTAATGATACCTTTAATATATTAAATTTAATTAAACATTACAAAAAATTTAAATTTATAACATTTTAATAAAACATACATTAAGTCATAAAAACTTCGTAATAGACTAAAATCTGTTGAAATATTCTCGCAAAAATACAGAAATTTTTAATAGAATATTTTCTGTTTGTTATACATTTTCATCTAAAATTATATGAATAAATAAATTGCTATAAATTTAATTTTTACTACAAAATATTCATAATAGACTAGTGAAATAATAAAAGCTTTTTGTAATACACATTTAAAGAGCTTGTTTTTCAGAAATATTTCAATTATTCATTAATACATAATCTGTTATATATTATAATTAATAAAGTTTGTATTTAAGCAAGTTACGCAAAATAGTGTAAGAGAGAGAGAGAGAGAGGGGGGGGGGGGGGGAGAAAGAGAGAGAGAGAAGTACTCATATAGAAGATTACTTTTTTAAGAACAAATTTCTTCTCAAGATAATTTTTCACAATCGTATACATTTTCCAAGCTTCACTTTTCAAATTTGTTACTGTACCATGCAGCACATGTCTATTTCAACCGCGGTAATATTTAATACTCTTATTACAGAGCGCTGAACGCGATAAGTTGGTCCGTTATTAATTTTAAATGAAATGGACTGAAACGTAATTAAAAAGAAAAAACGGTCGCCTGGCGATGAAAGTAGCTGAAGTAAATGGCTCGTCTCTTCGGCACGAATTAAGATCGGCTGAAGCAAGACATTTTCGGAAGCACGATCTCTTTCTCCTTGAATAAATTATTCATGATTTCAATGGATGATTAATTGGGACTTTAAGTTGAAAAATTATTAAGAGGACAAATGACACTGATAGAAATATTGCTCTATATTTATACAAATCTTCTTTTCAATACTTCCTTTCAAAATGTTTTATGATCATTAAAAAGAAAACGAGGAATTAAGGAAAACTCTTATAAAAATTTGTTGGTGCTTACTGATTATGTCCATCAGTTTGCTAGTTAAACATATATCGTAGGATTATAATTTATATGTTGGAACTAAATTCCACGTGAATAGAAAATTTAATATCCACGAGAGATAATGCTTATAAAATTCTTTAGAGATTTAATCGTTGATGTAACATATTTAGCGCAAAAGTATTATTTTAATATGCAGCAATAGTCAGAAAAAGAGAGAGAAAGAGTAGAATATTCACTAATAGTTGCATCAGATTTTGCGATTATGTTACTTACACATACGAGTGTCATTTAAACATTTTGCAATTACATCATCTATTTCTACGCGTGTACACGATTTAGTTTAACAATTAATTGAACATCTCTCTTTTTGTATTTTTTATAGTAACAGGAAAAAAGTTCATACGTATAGTATTCAGTTGCAATGTAATCGTAATACATTACGCAATATTGTTATGATTTAGTAAAATGTCCTCTCGTTTAATTTCATCATACCGTATAATGATGTTGAAAATGCGTATCATTAAAACTGTTATCTCATGATAACACACGTTGCTTATGTATAAATCATCGATTACATTATATTACTTTTTCAAATTTTAAGATTACGCGTTATATGAGAATTTATATATAACTTTATGTTTATAATTATAATTACTTTACGTTTATATAAATTTATTGCATAAATTTATTCTTTTCTTATATTAAAAAATTTCACAGATTTTTATACAGACGATTCTATATACATACGAAAGGACTTGCAAAAAATATTGAAACAATAATTATTTTCTGTTGAAAAAAAATAGAAACGAATATTAAATAAGATTTACGAAGATATATTCCAATAAGTTCCGATATTCCGGAAATGGTTTCTCGGTAACTTGATATTGCAATCGCAGGTAATATGAATGTATATCCAGTAAATCTTTATGTCCAAGCAAGCAAGTCTGTTATTCATATTAAATTCATATTGAAAATTTGTTACAAGATTTGATATAGTTTTGTGCTTGCTCTAACTTTCCTCTCAACATAGAAGATATACGTTGAGAGGATACCGTGTCTCATTGACTGAAATTCTCTCTTTGAATATATATCATTGAACTTGTTGCTATTACGTAGGTATGTATATACAGTTACTTGGATGTTACGTAATTTACGTGCAATTAAGACTGCATCTTCGTGGAAATATCGCTATACCAAGAAGTATTTGTGCGACCATCAGTATACAACATATATGACTATGAAATTTAATCATTGTTTTGTCTATCATAATAAAAAAAAAAGGAAATTATCGTTGTAGAAATACATCGCGCCGTTTAATGCAAGTTCACGGATTTAACCTTTTTTCGCCACATGTGGTACATCACGTAGGATATCGGTACGAGGAAATTAAATGCGCGACTTTTCTCGCGAGCTGAAACATGCAATCATAACGAACGACATTTCTTTCCCTGAATACGTGCGCTATTAGTCGCGGACATTCCTGATTTACATTTAAACCGCAATTTTGCCTAATCGCTGACGCAAATAAACGGAAATGCAATTTTCCGTTTGTAATATGTTGTAAATGAGCAGAGGATTCCCCTCTATTTTGCGTCACAAATTGATTGATAATGAGTCACATAGTATAGTTGGCAACAAGAATACTTGTGGCAATCAATTTCGAGTTCTATAAGGAGTATAAGGAAAATCAATTAACAGATAAAAACTAAATTGACATCAAAGTTAAAGAGAGTATTACATCAATCATTAATTATCATATATATGTATAGAAACTTAATATTTTTGTAAAACCTTTACTTTGGTAAAAACCAGTAGCTTTTACTAAAATAAAATTGAAATTAATTATTTATATTGTATTATATATTCAGATTGATAATTTTGAATAAAATTATTGATTTAAATTGATTGTATTAGAAAACTTCACTTTTTATGGAGAATGTATTGTAGAAAATTCAAAGAAATAATCGCAGATTGTTTGAAAATATTAATTAATTTTCCTTATTCATTATTATTCGGCGGCGATTGTTTCGCGTTGAAAAATTATGTCGACCTTGAAAATCCCTACTATGACTCTTATGACGTGCTCATGCAGTTCTTATGACGTGCTTAAATTCAACCTGTTTGGAAGCAATCACAAATGCTGTTTTACAAGTGTGAAGGTCATAGCCAAGTGTGACAAACGGAGTCACGCATATGCCAGCGAAACGACTAATTTTCAATGCACACACAAAATAACAAGCTGCATCATAAGCTTAAGCTAAAACTGCTCTACTAGTGAACATAAAGACACCATATTTACATAAGTACTCGTTAGTCCAGTATCCCATATTTTTATAGACACAATAAAGTAGTATCACGTTTTATATTATTTATTTTTATTTTATGAATAAAAATAATTAAAATAAATTAATTTTTTTTAAAAAGAAAAATTCATAATATGTTATTTGAATGTTCAAAAAAGATAAACAGCGATAGAAATTTTTTCATCCATCAGGCATCGCCTGGTCAACTAGGACAAACAATACATCATAATCCAGATTAACGTATTGGAAGGACCTGCACGTATAAATTATTCATGTCATTTAATAAATACGCAAAGCGATGTAAAACAAATCGAATCATCTAGTCGGTGATGTATTCCGATATAGCGAGTACTTTATTTATTCGCGCAGTGGGGCATATAATTCATTGAATAACCGTGCGTCCCGGCGGATACTACATTGGAAATATAAAATATATTCTTTCATTTCCCCAAGGAGAAAGACTTCCAAGAGCTTAGCAGAAGATACCGCTAACGGAGAGGTAGTCCTCTCACGATCGGACCTATTCTGGTAGAGGCGATCACCTCTTGTTTCGTGGATTAATCTATCCCTTATCCTACCTTTTCCCTCCTTTCTTTCCTTTCCTCAGAAACAACTAAAAACGATGACACGTCTCGAGGCAGCGTTGATAGCTTCTCCCCTACCATTCTTCTTCTTCCACCACCAACCAGGCTGAGTACTTATGAAGTCTCTCACAGATTAACTTTTGATACGCGTCTTCAGTCTCTGTGCTAGCGCCGATTCGTACGTGTGCAATGTAACACGTTTTGCTGCCGCTGATTATTAAATTTCTATTAGCGCCGCGAATTGCTCGTAAAGCGTAATTTGACTGGTAACCTAAGGTGAGGGGTATTGCGGGTAGGATCACGGTGTGTACGTGAAACGAAGAGAAGTTGGAGAAGAAGAGAAGAAGAGAAAGAGAGGAACGCGCTGAGCTGTGCCAAGTTAGACGAAGAACGAACGAATGTGAGTGTAACGTAATCGTTAATCCTGTTGGCCGCGAAAGCGCGGAGGTTACCGCGTAAGTTTAACGTAAATTATGCAAAACGATTTGCATCTCGCACCAGTGGGCGCTTTAGGACCTCCTTTTGTGTTCACAAAGCAAACCGAGCGCGGTTTTATGCTCGATCTCACGACGGTCGTGATTCCATAGTAACTTGGAAAATCGTTTACAACCCGGAACACAGCGTTTCCTTCGAGAAACGTTTATATACCGCACAAAAGTGTGCCATCAAAAATTTTGAAGGCAATCTAGTATCTTCAGCGTTATGTATCTTTCAGAAAATTGCCCATTTCCTTTATAGTTATCTACCCTTACTTTCCGCAATTGAACTTTCCATGTTTCTTTCAGATTGATCGCGCAAGTTTTGCCAGAAAAACAACACAATTCTTTATTTAAATTTATTGCGAAAAATAAATAAAAGCAAAATTTGATATTTGTTTTGCTAGCAGAGAAGTATTTCTATAGCATTTTAATTACTTAGTATCTTAACGTTATAATTAATAGTATCATATTCATTTATCGTTTCTATTAATTTATTTATGTTTTTTATTTACTACTACAAAAAAGATATAATAAATAATAATTTTTCACAATTGTACACGTATAATATAATGGAATTATTAATCGCACACGAATAAAGAAATAATAATTCAAGAAATAACGAATTTCATTTTACTTAAAACTTGAAATTATTTACATTGCCGAGCGTTATTTTTTTATGCGAACGTAGATATGTAAATGGTACAAAGGCAAATACGCATTCCTTGTTTGCGGACGGAAATTAATCTCCGAATTTTTCATACGCAAGAGGTAAAATTAGCCGACTTCGGTTACCGAAGCATCCACGTTGACGGGAGAGACAGGCAAAAATTAATCGTTCTCGTTCAAACGGTCGGAAGTCAGCCGGTGCGCGTGTAATCCTTTGCGATTTGTATTTTCCCGCAGTAATGCGTCGGGAGAAATTACGAAAAACAGAAAAAAATAAATAAATAAAATTCAGAAAGGAAGACAGCAACGTGGTGGTGCACGGGTGCATACTCCATGTCGTGTATTTCATTTCTACGATTGCAGATTACGGTGCGATGGACCTATTTTTAAAAATTACGATGCACCATATATATCGGCCGCCGCGTGACAACCCGGCCAGGCTATATATATAGGCGATAAATTGTTTTAAAACCCGTTGCGCATTTATAATGGATATATCCGCGTATGGTCTCGTGAACGCTCCATAATCCTTCCGCACTGTGAGAGATACAAAGATAAAAAAAAAAAAGTGGAGACAAAAGATAGGAGCTCCGAATATAAATGCCATCCCGTATTTCTAAAAGATTTACAACGCGAATCTCACTTATCAGCATATAAATCGTAGATCCGCAGAGAAGCAAGCAATTGAAGAGACAAGTTCGCCATTTCTACTGTCTGTCTTTTTAGCAGTCGATTGTAGCGAATTCCATCTATATCACTACAATCCAGAAAGGAGCAGCGAAGCGCGCTAACCAAGGGTTACTTAAGCTAGACTGTCGGAGCAACAACTTAGTCTAAAGGACCGGTCACCGTATCGTGGAGTAATGTTGAAACTTTCCTCTGGAATTATCGCGAGTATTTCACCTGAAGGAGCCAGATATACCCGCCCATTGTGTTCTGTTCCATGCTTGGAATTTAAGCATTCAGATGGAGATAGCGCAATTTATTATTCCGGGCCAAAGTTAACTCGTCTTTAATCACGTCGAGTGGCGCGCGTTGTTATCTCGATAACTTTTATTACAAGCTTGTGCTTCCTTTCAAAATTTTTTATTCTAGTCTTTATGTCTCTCGTGGGAGAAATCGATCAAGAATTGATTAAGAGTTGTTTAAGAACTTATCTGCAAGAATGTGCGATGTACATTTGATATACATTTAATTGCGTATTCTCGTAGTTACATGTAAGTACATCTAAAATTGCTTCAGTTAGACATTACGACTGAAGCTGATACGGGTGGTATCAATCTACGTACTTTAATTGCCTAGGGCGATGGTAGCTTATCTTGATGACGATGTTGCGTGCCGTCTTTACTAAGTGTGTTACTTAGGGATACTTTACAATTATTGTGAACGTTCACCCACTTTCACGAAGTTGATTTTTGTTAGTATGGATATTTAGATAGCTCGCTGATGTTAATTAATACTTAACTGATAACGTACAATTTCTAACGTAACAAGGAAATAACAAAATAAGTATCGCGTACTTCCCGATAATTTATGTATCATTACGATCGCATTTATTCATGGCATTACAAATGTCAGAAAAATTATTGCTCTTAACGCAATCTCGGAAAATATTTCTCTAATTGATCTCTATCACGCAAATTGGTATAGTCTTGAATTGATTCTATTAAATATTTATGATTATACTTTATTAGTTTATGTAATGCTTAATTGTTTAATTTTGTATTTTAACAAACATTTAAAATAATAAACAAATAATCGTATCAAACAAAATTTACATATTCAAACATGCACACATATGAATAAAAGTGGAAGTGTTTAATATCATTAACATTTATGTACAACAAAACTTGGATACGAAATACATGTAGTTTATAAATTATTCATCGGTTGCTAATATATCTTGATATAAAAGTTACATCTGTATATGAAATTTCTTCTATTTTTGTATAAATAATAATCGTTTAATTTTAAAATTTAAGTTGCATCTATATGTTGTTTGAGTTGCAAATATATATTTTCATATACTTTTTTGAGGCTTTCACGGGTATTTTCTTCAATTATACCAGAAGGTTTGCGGGTTATCGCCGTGTCTTTCTTCATTGTTAATGCCAACGTTTCCTGAACGTACCGTTCACTTCATCAGGGCGAGGGGTGCACTGATACTGAGAAAGTATATTTTCATATACTTTCAGTTCTTATTTTTCTTGTAATAATAATTAATTTCGAGAAAACTCTCAAACATGAAGTATAACACTTTTATAAAATTCAAGATAAACAATCGCTTCGATGCAAACATCGCTATTTCTGCTAGAAACAACTTACTTAATGTACGGAAAATTTTTATCTGTTAATACGACGTATAATGGGGCATTTGTTGTCATTTAACACGATTTTTCACTGTAGCCGCGAGGTCTTTTGAAAGAAAATATTTTTCCGCCCTCCGTGCATCATCCATAAAAGTTTACGTTGACGTGCCTGAAAGAACTGCCTGCCCATTATGGTCGGGATTTTACGGCATTCTCTAAACTGGCAGTCACAGATCGCGGCGTCAGACATAATTTTTATTGTCGATGCTACGACCTTCGTAAAGTAACCGCACATTCCGAGGTGCGGGATGACACTGCGCTGAATTAAAACGCAATCGATTAAAACGTATATACCCTACCGTCTAATTTTATTTAAGTAAATCCATGTTTATATATTTAATAAGAATCAAATATGAAATATAATATTGAAATTATCTAAAAATTATTCATATACAATATATATACATATAAATTCATTTACATATTATTCATATATTGTATATATGTATGAAAGTAATTAATATAATAATTTTAAAGTATTATTTAAATAATGTATTGCAGACTCCCTTTTTGTCTAAATCTTTACATGTTACAAGATTTTTCTACATTTAAAAAAATGATATGGATTTAACACCATGACTTTTGAATCACATCATGATATTAATACAAACATCAAGGGTTTTAAATCTACAATATGTGAATATGTTATTGGCTGGTTTCCTTTAAGGTTAAGGAAACACTGCAGTTAATACAAGAGTTCTATCTTTGTTATTCACTGAGTAACATCAAAGTTAAAACAACGCTTGCATTGACTTCTAAGAGGAAAGCAGCCATTAACCCCAAAAAATGAGAATTATATAACCATCGCATGGTGTTAGATTTACATCTATATTTTTTAGAATATAGAAAAAGAAATCTATTAAAAGTATCCACTTATAGTGAAGAGAGTTATATTTAATATATTATTATAAAATATTACGTTTAAAAAGTATAATATAAAAGTCTTTATTCAAGACGATATTATCGTGTCAAAAATTGTTCTGTTAGTAATGCATCGTTTGTCCATGAACTGGAAAATTAATTTGAAACTTTCTATGAACGGCTAAACCACGGACCGCGCAGTTTGCTAGCCGCGTGTGAAATTTCAAGAAACGCGATAGGCGTGGAAATAAACACGCAAGTATTATCACTGTTCGAGAGACAAGAACGCTATATAATCTGCTTTCGTTGTACTTCTCACATTCTCTCAGTGTAAGTTTACCGCATTCTTAGAGTTGTTTTCTCTAATAGCTGTATGTACGCATGAAATCGGGACTTCCCGATGAATTCCATCATAAGCCACTCCGAATGCATGTAGTTCTGGTATTTTGTTATTGTAACTTCTTTCACAATACATAAATTCTACATGCATTTTCTCGGAAAGTAAATAGGATAAAGGCTATAAAAAATAGGTATAATAAAAAGAAAAAAAGAAGGAACAAATATTTTGGGTAATACGGTACATAAATATGGTATATATATCTTTTTTTACTATCTGTGTTTATCTATATTGCATCGTTTTACGACGTATACACGTACTGTAATATTTTTTCTGTATTTGCTTTTTTTTTAAACAAAATATTGCTCCGCTTTATTTCGTTATAATATGTTGCGCGATAGATTCGTAAAATGCAACACCACAAATTTAGTGAAATAAAATTATTAGAGTATAGTTGTTTAAATAAGTTTGTCTTAATATGTTAATTGCTGCCAAGGTAGTACCGAATTTCAATGCACAGGAGTTGTACTGAAGATGTTTTCTCGTAAAATAGTGCGACACAATCCGGGTTGTACTGACTGCATTAGAAAATAGAAGACGCGGAATAATTTCACTCGCGAGAAACAGAAACTTGTGAAAATGTCACAGTAATGTAAATTTTCAAATTAAATAATTGTATCAGACTACATGGAAGCATTCATTGAGCTTGTTTTAAATTCATTCAACTACATTATATATTGAAAGATTCCATATACATTATTCTTTTTTATGTGTCTTTTATATTTATATATACATATTTTCAGTTATTATAATGTTAAAAAAAATAAAACGCAGTACAAAATTAAAAAATGTATCTTACAAAAACCGAGAAAAGTTAAATCTTCTATGAAATATATCATATCTAATTTTTATACAAAATTTATTTGAAAAAGTAACAATAATATAAAAGTAAAACGCTGCATATTTATTCATATAAATTTTTATACAGTTAGATGTACGAATCTGCAAGGTTACACTATTAAATTTATTATGGAAATTTACTTGATCTATTAATTTATTATTTTTCACGTTCCGAAATCTGATCATGCGACATGAATCCGTTTTAATACTACCATTTCATTTATATTGTATTAATTTTCGTTTATTGTGTAATCAATGATTAAATTATATAAACTGTACAAGAAATGAAAAATACTAAAAACATTTTTAGAATTTTAAAAAATTAATATACCTCTTATTTTTATTTATTCATTTATATTTTATATTTAACAATGTATTATTAAAATACATCTCAAATTATATGTTCTACAGAATATATTGTATCAATTAATACAATGTAATTTTATTAGATTAATAACAGAAAATTAAATCTCTCTCACAAATATATCGAATAAATACCTGATACATGTTTTACGTTACATTAAAATCGATAAATATTGATTTATTTTTATTTTATTATTGTCTATGTAAGATATTATGAAATTATACTATTTCAAAATCTATATAATAAATATATTATTTTCAGATTTTCCGTTGCATTTCCGTGAGACAGTGCAAAGGACACTCGGTACATCGAAATGCATCTACCGGCATTGTTTTTCCTTATCATAATATGCGTCTTCGCATACTCAGCGGTCGGTATCACAGAAATCGATTCTGACTCGGTGTATTTCCCTGACCAAACGGACTACATCAAGCTCTCTACAAGGTGTAAAGATAACATGATTCTGTGGCCAGGGACTCATCGGTGCTACAAGGAAGGCGAACAAGGTCCCTGTAACGTCGGTCGGATACTGATATTCAACCGTCGGTTACTGAAACCGTACTGTAAAGACCTCATATTTTAACGATTCCGTACAGAAAGGAATGTAATCAACTGCTGGCAATGTAACTTAATACGCGTATGCAATGTGATGCACGATAGGTGACGGTAGCGACTGTAAGTTACCCGGGTGCTAGTGTCCAGAGAAAGAAAAATGCCGTGTTCCGGCTCAACTTTATCTGATGCAGACAAAAATATTTGTTCAAGTGAGAAACGCATAAAAATTTCCATAACGCAAATATAAATACTGTTCTTTCTGACTGTATGTATTCAATGCAAGCAGTTACATCTTGTGAAAATAACATTATGTGATAATATAATATATATAAAAAGAGACAAATTTTCCGCGCATGTCGCGTTTGTATTATGGAAATTTGTGCTTTTTCTAGACACTAGGTTGTAATTTAGAAGATTAGAAAGAATTGCAAAAAAAAATCATTTAGGTCATTAATGCTAGGTGCTTTAATTCTTGCTCAGAGATGTAACTAAAGCTCAATGTATATGCCATAATAAAAAGTGATACAGCTAACGCTACATTTATCTATTGCTAAACTTATGATACATATAAGTGTATTTATTTAAAATAAATCTTGCCTTAATTTATATTTATATTTATATGAGTGAGTAAAAATATAATTGCTGAACTTTTGTATTATATATAGTTGTTTTTATATATTTAATTAGATTCGTTTAATTGTTATTTAAAACTAATAAGCTTTAATTTGTTTAAGACTTGATAGGAATTAAATTTCTTTTTACATCTTTCTTAATATATTACTTACCTATATAAATTTTCGACTATATGTCTTATACAAATCTATATATTTGTAGTAATGTTGTTATAAGATAATAATGTCTGAATTAATAAATTTAGAATGACTTTTATATGTGTAGAATAATGCATTTTCACGTAAATACAATAATTGTAATTTGTAAGTATTTATGTTCGAATTAAATTATTAGTGTTTATAGATAGCGATTGTTTCACTGATTTGTATTCTTTATTTGTACTTAAAGATCAAACATTAAAAAAGTAATTTTAATGCAACGCGTATATTATTTTATCCTTATCATATTCATATACTCAACGTAAGAATTGTACATTTTAATATTAAGATAAGAATTGTACTTTTTGATTATGTTCATATATTGCTATATTACTGCAAGAGGAAAAGACAAAATTAATGAAGTTTCGAATGTCAAATGTCTATAATGCCATTATGCATCTTTCGAAGTTACAGGTAAAGCGAAGTAATAGTTATTGAAAATAAATGATAATCACCAAGAGCGAACCATAAACTCTTATCTAACTACGTAAGCTACTATAGTATTTATTAAACGATCGTAACTTGATGTTCGAGGAAATGGATAGAATGACTCTCGTACCCTGTTACTCTTCGGCCGGGAAAGTTTCTTGCTCGTTCCTATGCAATATCTCAGGGTCCAATGTGACATCGATTTGCAATTTGATACGGCGGTTGACAATATGGAGAAACGAGGAATGATTTGGGAGCTACGAATGCTGGCCATGGCGCGGTCGTTTCGAGATATCTCGCGCGACCCACCCTCTCTTCCCACTTTACCATCCTACGTACTTGATACGTGCACAGGGTAACAAACGTTGCGAGATGTTTTCGATTAACCTCATTTTAAGAATGACTGTCGTTCTTTACTATCGGATGGAGGGACCGATAGCCTCGTCGCGTCCTCCATCTTTATTCCTCGGTAGGCGCGCAAACAGGTCATGATCGGGTTTTCCTTCATTCCCCTCCTCTCACACTATACTAGAAATCTACTCAAGGTATATAGAAAGATTGACCCTCTCAATAGTATCCTAATATATTATCTCCATTACTAATAAAATTTGTGATTTCAATATCTGTGAATAATTAATAGATAAAGTGAAAGAAAAATCGCGATAAAAAATAATCAACTGAAGTAAAACAAATATCACGAAATTTTAGTACGGAAAAATCATTATTTTCACAATAGAATTTAATTTAGGAGTACAGATATTTTTCATATTGGATGCATCAGAGAATGATATTCTTATAATGATATTCGGATGCAAATTCTTTTATAATATTCTGCAATGAGCTAAAACGTATTCAAATTTGATAAATATTGTTACGTTATTTTAATTTTTATATAATTATTTCGTTACAATCTTTAGCTCTTAGTTGGAAAATGTAAAGTTACGTAAATAAAATTAAAATGCAAAATTGTCAATCATTATTTTAAATGACAGAATGGTGGCTGATAAATTACATCCATTTCATATTGGATCTTTCATACTTCTAGTTACTACTTAAGTGTTATATTTTACATAAAAGTAATGTATCATGAAATTTTTTTAAGATAATAACACACGTAATCCATTTATTATCCTAGTATATAATATATCTTTTTCTACTATAAAGTTATTTCTCATTTGTGCATATAAAAAATTGTACTTTACATTTAATTAAACCAGTAATTGTATTAGCTGATACAAAGAAAAATGTAAGTATATATATATATACATATATATACTTACATTTTTCTTTGTTTATATATATATATAAAGAATCTTTTTTTCATTCTCTCAATACTGATTTAACGTTTCAACGATATGTAATTCAATTTCTGTTCCCCATCAGTACTTCGTTCTCCGTCGTTTTAATTTTGCCACATTCATCTTTTTTAACTTATAACAGATTCCTCTTTATACGGAAGAAAATACTCCACGTGCCATGCCATTACGAAGTAGGACGATTAAGGCTCAGTACCGCAATTCCAATCTCTTCCCGTTCGTGCTCACGTTGCCGTATTCATCATCTCAATTTTATTCCGCCAGCTCTAAGTTTCACGCAGGAGATTTGCCCGACCACGAATAAAATCGAGCGCGGATACATCGTTTCGCCTCGAGCGGAAATAAATCTGCAGGCTGCGAACTACGAACGGTCAAGGTGGGTGTAATAGCTTGCAGAGAAGCGAGTTTGTCGGTCGCGCTCGTTACGCGACTTCCACTTCCTTTCCCTCATTCGCCGCAATTCGTCATTGCAATTTCACTACTTCGACTTTTAAATCCAGCGAGCAGCATCGCAATATTCGCTTGGAGGGATACAGCGATTCGAGCTACATTCGCGAATGACAACGTTTAAAATTAAATTAACAGGAAGAGTATATCTGGGCCACGCAGACAGGGATTAAAATTTTTATCAGCCTCGAGTTACGTGTCGCGATTTGCTTTTCATATCTCGCTTTAAATTCCACGACAATTATATATCATGTTCAACACGAACTATGTTGTGGCAAGTTGAGCATTGTGCTTGTTATCATTTTATATTTCGCATACTCATGGATTATCGTTGGACATGAGGTAGACATTTACAAAAAAAAGTATAAAATAATAGTTACGGGTAAGTAAAAAATATTAATAATTATAATTATGAAATTTTGAGAATTTTATTCATATGCAGATATTCCATATTCGTGTTTTTGCGTCAACACGTGACAGTTTAATTTCACTTTAAAGAGACATTATTGAGGTTTAAGCAATCCCTCAAAATGTATCTAGAACGACATGGTTATGGAAGATAAATACAACGGAAATTCAACACTATGCCATCGCATATACGATAAATGGTGTCTCACGAAACGCCAGGTCTCTTGGATGTGAACGGCTTAAATGTATATTCCAAGTAAACTTCATAAGAGGGTTAACAACGCTAATATCGCGGGCCGAATACGTGCCTTAGACTATGGACTATAATGCTTAAGTCCGTCTAATCGTTTCTCTGAAACAGTTAATCGCTCAGCGATGCGATTGTAACGAGCAATTATTTACGATTTACATTATAATTATTGAATTTAATATTACAGAGATAATATTACAAAGATAAGAAGAAGATGAATGTTCTTGATGGTCATTTAGCTAATTTTCTTTATATAATAATATTTTTCTTTATATATAATATATTTCTTGTTATAAATTCCAAAAGATATAAGTAAAGAGAAATATCTACTATCTTATGACAGCATTTAATTGAAATTGTATTATTTATTTTAATCGATAATTTTTAATAAAAAATTTAACTATTGTTATATATTTATTATATTATTTACTCTATTTGTATTTAATGCATATAAAAAAGCTTTTTAAATACCAACTATATCATTGTTGACTAAATTTTTCTTGAAAATTCATTTTACATAATTCATTTTATCATTTTATTTCAAAAAATATATATTGTATACCAATAATACTTCAATCCATCTTTCTAATTTTTAAGTGTTGTCTGATATGTAAACTCTCAACGAAGGTTATTCTAACAATTGACGGGAAAGAGGCGTTTGTCCAGAGGACACTTTTAACTTTCTCATGCCTATAGTTCCCGTATCCATAATTCTAACTTTATTCCTTGAACTTCCAACTTTTAGTATTCCAGAACGGGATTTGTTACTCGGTTACCAGGACCGTCGGGTTAAAAACGAAGGTAAAACGAAGTATGTTCTTTAAGCGGCGTGTCTAAGGACTTCAATACCAAATTTGCATCTATTAACGTCATTTTATTCATATCTAATTTGTATTAACATTTATATGACTATAAAACTTATTAAAATAATGTAATTTTGAAAGTATAATAGTCATTTAAATACCGAGATGTCTTTTACACGAAAGAAAAAAGAAAGTATATGATTAATTTCAAATAAAATTATTAACTAATTGGAATTAATATATTTATTCTGTAACACTTGCGCCTAACAGAATCAGACGAATACGTAAAGATGCACCTGTTTTCACACATTTTATTACACAATTTCCACACTCACAAAAAATAAGAGAATCAATTTATTCGAAACAATTTATACTACACCATGTCGCTTAGATCGTATGATTATCATCTCTATGACTTTGTAACATCTTCAAGAATCGCTGAAAAGGAACTCGTGAGTTCCGAAACGTTCAACATCATTATATTGTATTATTATTTTTTTTAAATATTATATTCTTTATATATTTTTATTTTTACGCTGTACTAACATTGTAAACTTGAGATTTATTTTATATAAGAACATCTTATTACTGCTCGATTCAGACCGAATTTCTTTATACTTTACATTGCAAAAAACAAGCGAAATCTAATTATATTTATTCTATTAATTTTTATTTAGTATACATAAAAAATTATACATAATAACATGAAAAACTATTGCAATATATATAAATCTAATAAATATAATAACTTGGTAACGTGATTCTTATTTATAATCAAAAGTTTCAACATTGTACTCGTATAAAATAGCAGTGCCTAGTAAAAGATATCAATAAAAGATACCAAATATCTACCAACGTTGAATAAAATAATTTCAATGAAATATTTGGTCAATATAACCAAAAATAATTTTACTTTTCTGCAATAAATATTTAATAAATAAATATTATCACACACACAAATATAACCAATTTGGTTTTAACTGCGTTAAATATATATATTTAGAAAAGTAAAATTATTTTTTGTTATATTAATTACACATTTGATTGAAATTATTTTACTTAACATTTAGTAGATATTATCAAATTGATTTTTCAGTAATTGGCAATTATTCATTACCATCAAGTAAAAGCAGTTAATCGTTATTCTGTCTTTCCTTTAGTAGCATTAAAAAGATTATTAAAATCTGTCAATTCGCAAAAATCTTGACGCGCCGTTTATAAGAACGTCCATCGATAATTAAATTCTGCCGTTGTGTGTCGAGCGATATCGCACTCCTGTCCGCGAGATATCTCGTCGTGTCTGTACGTGTCAGTGCTTATAGGGTACGAAAATGGATGACGGCCAAAGAGATAGAGATACGAGTAGATAAGAAGAGAATGAAGGCTGAGGGGAAGATCATTCGTTCACCTTGCACATATACACTCACACACACACACATACATATCCTTATATCATATCCTTATTTTCCCCCCACACCTCCTACCTTGACACCACAGAAAACACCTTATGGTGGTTTCTTGCCACGAAAACGAGGAATCGGCGACTGAGTTTCTGCCGTTAAGCCAAATCCCCGCGAGTCTTGCGTCGCGTTGTCGTCGTCGTCGTCGTCGTCGTCGTTGGAACGTAAAAAGCGGCTCGACGACGGCCGTCGTGACAAACGATCGCAGTCGCGGGCGAACGGTTTCCTTTCCCTTGCAAACCGTTACAGCGTCTTAAGCATCGTGGATGCGAGGATATACCTAAGATTTGAGGTATGGATTGAGAGTGACACATCGAAAGAGGAAGGGGGACACATCGGGCCTTTACATTCGAGCTTTGCATTTGTAAGACGCTCCTGAAAGAAGACATGAGTCAGCATATGGCTGAAGTCAGACGAATACTTACGATTGGGATATTTTCACGATAAAACGTTCGTGATAATTCTTTCGTAACAAATAAGATATTTGGAACTAAAGCAACGAATTCCGGAAATTAATGAAAGAATGTTCTATTTTTTTCTCCTTTTGATCGTATAAAAAGCATTTTTCATTTTATTTAATATAATATAATATTTAAATTTATTATTAATGAATTATTTTGCAAATTAAAAAAGTAATAATATTTAATTTGAAATTTCAACTGTGAATTGAAAAATCCGGATTTCCATATGTAATTAATTTTTATAAATAAATTAAGATATTTAATTAAAAATCGATTTCTCTGTTTCAAATAATTTAAGAATGTTGCAATCAGTTATTTGTTCTAAATTTTAGTACGCGCATAAATCTTTTTATTTTTATTAGTTATTCATAAGCAAAAATTACTGATTTTTTTGAAAAGAAATTTGTTTAATTCTGAATTTGTTATCAAAGTTATACACAAAAGAAATACTATGCATATTATATTTACTCTACTTTCATGCGGACACGTTTTATTGAAATTACAATCCGTAATTCATAACATGGCGATGTCTCGGACAGGTAGATAATTCGATCAAGTTCAGCGGAATCCCGTTCCTATGACAACCACGTAAATCGATGAATTGATTGGTCTTAATGTTATTATGCAGCATTATTCAATTAGTATGTACAAAGAATGTATAATTACGTCTAAAGAATATAATCATTTACTGTAAATCGATCTTAATTGTTTTAGTAACAAGCAATAATCTTATTTTAGTTAATATAACAATCTCTTAACTCAAAAGTATAACTACATTATAAAAATTAAGAGTAAAAGGAATTGTATTAGCTTTGCTTTTTAGAATGAAACGTAAAATAGGGCAGAAGAAGAAAAGAACCTCAATACAAAATATTCAATGCAACCAAATATGAGTGGTATACAAATTTATCTACACTAATTTTTTAGATTTTTGCACAATAACATCTTGCTTTAGAGATTTTTTAAATCACTTTTATATCAAATTTCGAATAATAACCAACAACAGTGCTCGGGAAAACAGCAAATAAAAGCATTATATTACAAAAACTTTCGTATGAAAAGTTTATTACAAAAATGACATATGTGAAAATACCGCATATAAAATATAAATACAGCAAAAACAAATCGAGCCATTTCCAGACCACAGCCACAATGTGTCAAGTAGTTAGTTGTATCAGTTACAAAAACTACACTGATATTGTAACCTGGTTCACTCCTTCTTCTGAACTTTTCTCTTTCTCTTTTATCTTTTCTTCAATTTTAATTTATATTATCAATTAAAAATACCAAACAATTATAGTTAAAGATTATAAAATTACCCCCCAGCAGTTTTAGTTTTTTTTTTTTAATCTATACTGTAAAAAGATATTACATTATTTTCCACATTATATAATGATATAAATATATATTAAGTTTTTTTAAAATATAATTCTGCTGCTTCTTAATACTTCTTTAAAACAGCTTTATATTTCTTTAAATCTTTTTCTCAAAGTTTTGCTTGATATTTTTATTCTTCGTATATCGAGATGTCACCATATTATATTATTTCATAAATATATAAATTTTCATACATAACGTATTTATACTATAAACACATCTTACAATTAGTATCAATAAGAATAATCGGCCATGTCACATCTCTTTGCCTTCTTTTCTTAAATCATTTCAATATTCAGTTAGAAGGTAACTTCTTCGTATGTCTTACGTATACTTTCACGAAAGCGTCAGCGGTGGATGGGACAAGGAGAGAGCGGTGAAAGGGCGACGGGAAAGGGTAGAAGGGCGACAGACGCTGCAATATTCTTGGCTCGCATTGTACGTGTCCCATAAGTTGGCAGGCGAGCTCCCTCTCAGCGACAGCTTGACAGAACATACGCTCTTTCCCGCTCGAATCGTTTCGTCCCTGCACCTATTCTCTTCTCACTCTCATACGCTCATCCTTAACCTCTCCTTCGTTTTCCTTCCTTTCCTGTTACCCTCTCTCTCCACGTTTTCCAAAAATAAAAGTTTATAAGCTAACGCATACATGTGTAGGTGGGACTCGAGCGTGGATACATCGCTTTCAACACGGAAAGCAGAAACGTCGGTAGGATAGCGGATAGAACGTCAGAAAGATTGGTGGTGGGAAGCGAAGGAACGTTGGCGACAAGAAAGAAAAAACGCAGCAGTGGGAGACCGAGAAAAGTGGAGACCACGTGCAGAAATAACGTTCGTGTTTTTGATTTGAGGCACGTAACCGAACCACATTGAAATCAGATAGGGGCGCGAGAGAGGACGCTAAACTGGCTCCGGGAGGCTACGGGAAGCTTGCTACGAGAATACCTAAACCTCACGGGAAGGGTAAAAAGATCGGGGGACGCGTTAGATGCTCGAGGGAAGAGGAGAGATCGCGCGAGGTAGTGCGACAAAGGTGTGAGTTGGTGTAAGGGAGAGAGACATCGCCGAGGGGCGTAAAGGGTGGCGAGGCGCCTTACAACGGGTGAAACGTGCCACTTTCTTGGATTTTCGAATAAATCGGCACGGCGCGGAGTGCGCACCGCTCGACTATAACAGAGTCTACTTTGACTCAGACCTCTCTAACCCCTGAAGATCCGCGTTCCGTAATCCGGATCGGCTTGATCCCTCCGTTTCCAAAAACGTTGTAGGGAAAAATTTGGTATCGCGGTGCCAATGAAAAATTCATATTTCTTAAAAAGACATGAATATTTAACCCGTCGCATTAGTATCTGCACAATTATTTTTTGCCGTTGAGCATTGATTTGTTATATTTTTTTTTTGTTGAATAATTAAAGAATATCCTTAAGGTCAAGTGAAGGTTATCTAAAATATCTTAAATAAAAACCGAAATTTTTTATTTCATATTTATGTAACTAACTCTTTTCAAGGTTTTTTCAAAGACTATAAATGAAGACATTTTGCAAGATATTTTACATATCTTGTAAAATATTTAATAAAAAGATGATTTATTATAACTTGAAAGGATCATAAAATCAGCTACATAAATATAGAATAAAAAACGGAGATTGCAATTAAAATCTTGTTTTTTTTTTTAAGGACATATTTTCA
>NW_017275130.1:128240-234908 GCF_001594065.2 Cyphomyrmex costatus
CCCCCCCCCCCCCAGTAACCGAACAATTTTAATTTGAAACATTTTTTTGTTTCAAACTTAAAGATTTTGAGATAATCTAGCGGATTGATTAAAATGGACCACCCTTATATGCGTATACTGCATAAATTTAATGTGTTATATCTTGCGATGTGTCTTTTATAACTCAAATACGCTCATTAGGCGGATACTACTCATATGAGCTGTTTAACGCACGTTCTATCTTGCTAACATTTTCATCGGTGACCGACGTATTCCGGTGACATCGCTGTTCGTCGCCCGCGGTTTGGTAATGGATCGCCAATCCGCGCGACATTTCGATCATTGAGCAAGCGTGTAACGTGCAATGATCTATTATTTAGCCATCATTCTACGCACACTGTCTCACACTCGTGTGTACATGGTCACATACACCACGATGATGACGTTGGCATTGATCGAACAGCTATAGCAGTAATATCGAGTAACAAGTACTGAGTTTGCTAGTGATGGAGATAATTAGGCAGAAACGCAAGACTGGTATCAGAGGAAATGAGGTGAGAAATCGAGAATTATACTAACAATTATGTTACACGATAATAAAATAAATGTTAATAAATATGTCGACTACGTAACATGTCGGAGCAGTTGGCAGATGTTGATGCAGATATCGCAAAAGATACGACTGTTTCGAAAGTTTCTTCAGACTTATCTACGAAATGCATCAGTTCTGAACGAAACTCTAGCTATATCCAATGTCTGCCAGCAAAGGTGATAAATTCTGCTACGATTAAAACTTAAACTCGCTTTCGGATTTATTTGAAAATTTGGCAGGACATACTGCGTCATGTCAAAAAACAAATAAATATGGATATAAGCTTTGCTTTGAAAATTTTATAGTCAATATATATAACACTGTAAATTTGTACAATTTTACTTTTTTAATTGTTTAGTCATATCAATTTAGAAAAATGATTTTCTATCTTCACATAAATGTGATAAAAATGGTATATTAATAAGAATTCATGGATTAAAACAAATATTGGAAAGAAAATAATATTATGCATTAATACAATATTATATTTGATATTGCCTAAAAATAATAAATAAAAATGATAAATTGTCATGTTTTTAATGTAATTTAGTGCAATATTTTAAAAGAGAGATAATAAATTGATTATGTTAAAAATATATTAATTTAGAAAGAAGTCGTAGTACGTTTTTATGTTTCAAGTCTGGTAAATTTTGTCTGTTGCTACGTTTACGCATCATACTGTATTTTCTTCGAAGAAGAAATTGACACAATCTCTTTCTTTGAAGAGGTTACGTCTATATAACTTTGACCGTAATCTTGGGACCGCGAAGTAAAAGGTAAACATCAACTTCTTGACTCTTCTTCATTCCGTTGCATCTACAATTTAAAAAGCTTCCGTCGGTGTACATAATTTGTCGTTAAACTTGTTTTTTCTTTTTTAAATAAAAAAATATATTATCTCTTGTATTTAATTATGCCATAACAATTCGTAGCCAAGATTATTTCATAAATATATTCTTCTGTAAAAAATATTTTTATACTCATAATATTTTATATATGTATCATATATGCATTTCAAATATTTATGTAATATTTATTTGTTTTCGATTGCTTCAAATACTTGCACAAATTATATAGGTATGATTTTTAATCCTAGTTATACACATTGACCCAGCAATTTGCTAAATCAAGATTTTTTCGCGTGGTTCGTTTCCTCTAAACCTATATATCTCGAAGTTTTTTAATTCTATCGACTTTCACACATTATGGACTTGTTCCTTAATCAATTCTCCCTCAATTGAAAAAAATTAATTCAAATATGTTCATTTTTACGAAAGTTACGGTAACAAATAAGTCCCAGGGAATCGAGTGTGATATCAAGGATACAAAAAACAATGTGTATAGCTAGAGTTAATAATTGCACAAAAGCATCCATTTTACAAATGTTCCATAAAGCTGCTAATTTTACAATTCTAAAAATATCATATTGTTAATTTTCTTCTCACAAGCTTTAATCATAATCATCGATTTACATCAATTATTACCGCATAATATTAAAACTAAAGCCATGATAAATGGCCATCGTAAATGTGTAATATAAAAAGATACACGTGCCGTTCGTGTGTTCGCATCTGATTATCTTCACCATATAATAGCGACCGAAAAATCGTTATAATCGGTATCACGCAATGTTTCATATCTCTTCGAAATATTTTTCTTCCGTTCGAACGTTTTTGCTTCCGTTAACTGGCTTTGTCTCTCTCGCATACGTTATCTATCCCTTCGTTCCTTTTCCGTCATCCCTCCCGCTCGTATCTTCGGCCGTGAGTTGCGCCATATTTCAAACGTCATATTAGCAGGGACCATGCGTCTTCTGCGAGTAAAATGTCTATGCCGCCGGCAGGCTTTGCCACTACTACATCACACGACTCTAGTCCCTCTTGGCGGCGTGGTATCGTGTCACCTTCCCGACTCACCACCAATTACACATTAATGCGGCGTCGCGTTATCCGGAGACGATGTACGAAGAGGAAGCGATAGGGTACGAGGACGAGGAGACGGTCAGAGGCCTGTATCCCTTGGGAATATACTCTCTTCCGGTGTAGTCAATTAACCCAGTTTCACTTGACGCAACGGTTCGATCAACGTTACCCGTCGAGAAGATAGGAAACTATTTTGTGCCAGCTTTTTCGCCGATTGCACGCCGATCGTTGTATACAATTTTCAGATTGAATGTTCGCGGAACAGAGCACAACGCGCTCTGAAGGATGAATGTTATTTCAGGTATTTTCGACACCGATTGGATATGTTTCAAATGTAACGTATAGCTGCAGGAATATACAATACCTCGCGTTGTCATCAAGGGATGACTTTCTTGCAGTAGCATGTTACTGATTAAAAACTAATAAACTTTGTGTATGCAATTGAAGAGACAATATTTATCGATGGTTGAATAGTTTTAGCCCGTCTAAAGAAATTCAACAATTAAAAAAGCGTTATTGTATTACACAGATCGATTGATGTAGATTATGCAGTAGACAGTACCTAATATAAACAGCATTTAAATAATTTTCTTCGTCTTCAACATGTAATCTTAAGAAATAACCTCGTTCGACATGCCATTTAATCCATGCAATTTTATATATAGATAAATTTTGATGATTATAACTGCTACATCTAGATGTATAAATATTTCAGTCACAAAACTCTTCCAAACTTTCGTATTTTACTTTAGCCATGTGCAATAAGTTCACTCACAGACCTCACTATTCCGTAATAGTGCAATTGAAGTTGTACATTTTCTCTCGACTGCAGACTCTTTAGAGAAATTGGGAACTTTTCCTAAACAAACTTTGTTCCAGCCTGTTAGTTTTATTATCATTAAATGTTTAGATATTTAATTAACCTCCAGTTATATTCAATTATTTTCGCTTGGAGTTTAGCAAATATCTATCAGTATCTTTAGAAGTAAAACAAATCTTTAAGATTTTTAGTTATGTGTGTAAATTGAAAAACTATAGAAAAATATTCAAGCTTCAATTTTGATATTTTTTTATAAGGAATAAAATGCGTGATTTATGGAATATTTCGTTTATTATGTGATAAAATATCAAGAATTTATCTTGTCGAATGCACTGGGTTTCTTAGAACGAAATAAAATTTTCTGAGGTAGACACGTCAGGACATCAGAATCTGAAATTCACGATTTCAAGCAGTTTATTGAGATCTAGCTGGAAAATCAAGTGGAAAATGAGCTTGTCATACAAGTGCCTTCTTTCTCGTCATTTTGCCGGGACATTAATATTATTAAACATTATACAATATATCGCAAATATCTGAGAATCTGAGACTATCGGGGACGTGTGCAGAGAGTAGGTAGGAGGAGAGGAAGGCTTTCCTCGCAGTAAATATTGTAACATCTGGCGCGACTCATACGAGTTCGAGTCACGCCTCCGGCCCTCTACATTTCATTTCACTTCTTAGATACTTCACTGAAATACTGTCGAGGATCCACTGGCTGCTTGGTCTTTGTGTAGATCGGTGGTAATGCTTCGAAAGGGGAACGAGGGAAAGAATGTGTGTATGCCGCATTTGTTCCAGCAGCTTCCTGGATTTGCACGACCACCCTTTTGCGTTACTTGCCTTCGCACGTTGTGGCTGCGCGACGAGCTGTTTCCTCTTCGAAAGACTGATATTTATGTTATCATTGGACCGCGTTACAAGATGTGACATGCTTTCCTTAGAAATTGCCCCGAGTATACCTGTCTTACTTTAAGCGATGTCATTTAAACGCCAAACCGAATTACGAAATGATCCTTAGAGTTGCTATTTGAGATAAGCAATGAAATTTAGCGCCGATACGTCAATGACGATTAACTCTTTTACAAGTTTGTTGAATGTGTTAAACAAAAAAAAAAAACGAATAACAGTGATAGCAACGAGATACGGCACAGGTAACGAATGACTCGTGGGAACGGCGCGATGTACAATGTATCTCATCCGAGCATGAGACATATTTCATCTACTCAAAGTTTAATTCGCTCGAATCCTGTGTTTGACAAGTAGCACGAGTCATTCAAGTGCATGCAGCGGTGATTGATTGCGTGTACGCGTCCGCGTATCCACGAAACGATTTATATATTTATGCGAGCGCGGGATTGTCACCGGCTGATCAAATGAATCCGGAGCTTTTTATTTACGAATATTTTTTCGTCGCGGTCGCGAAGTATGTCGATATATCATTGATAGAGGCAGGACGCACGCGCGCATATGAGAGACACGAGAGCACGTCTAGTATCGTAATTTTTTGTGCATCTGAATTTTGCGTGTGAATGTTTAACAGCGGTTTCCGGGTGCTGTTGTTTACAATGGCAACCGATTTAATTAAACAGCGAGCAAGGCGTGCGTTTCGCGCGGATGGCACGGAGCTAAAGCACGCTTCCGCACGTTCACGCCGTGCTGTGCCACGTAGCTGCACTTTTTGGAGTAGAGTATCGTGTTTTTTGACGGAGCCCCGTGATATATTAAATTTATATTTTCGAAATATTGATTCGGCTGACTGATAGGTAACGCGCGAAAGGACACGCATTGTTTGTGTAGATGCAATTGAAATTTTCAGATTAAAGATTTCCCGTGCCAATACCTATCTAGTAAAACAAAATTTTTGCATCGTCCTATTTTAGATATACGCTTATATACGCTATTTGATAAATTATGTGATAAGTTGCATATTTAAATTGAGCGTTAATCATTATTATTTCTTGCGGTTTATGATAGCAATTTCAAATTTTTTAATTATATATGGATACACATTAAGAATTTCCATAACCCATAATACTACTTTCGTTTTTACTGAGATTTCAGTTATGAAGATCATCAAAATTAAAGACAATGTAATTTCTGTTTAATAATTTCTGTTAATAATTTTAATGTTTGGATATATTTTGGTATATACGTTAAATATCTGTCTTGCTAGTGAAAAAAATGTTAAAAAAACTAATACTAAAATATGAATAATGACATAAAAACATAATAGGTATTATTATGTATTAACCAATCTTATCAATGCAAACACTTATAATAATATATCTGTAGCTGTCAAAAAAAATGTTTATAATAACAATGTGTCTTAAATAATTTCACAACTGTGGACATTATTGATTTAGTCGCATTCCTGACAATGAGTTAATATAGATTTGGTTATGCAAATGCACACGCGCTATATTTTTCTTTTCTAATTTGATTTGATATAGACAAATATATAATTAAAATTTAACAGAAGAAACTGTCATACGTTATATTTAAAATATTTAAAGATAAATCGATGTTATATTTCTATTTACATAATACATGTGAATTTAGAAAATATTAAATATACACAATACAAAAAACATGGTTCGTGAAAAAAAAATATTACGATGGCAAATATAAAATAAGATTCTTCTCATTAGGTGGGTTATATTATAAAATAATACGATTTCGACATACAGAGGGAGAGGAAAAGAAGAGAGACAGACAGAGAGAGAGAGAAAGAGAGAGAAGAAAGGAGGGGGAATTTTTAGTGAAAAGAACGAAGAAGCTCTCACGCAGACAGCTCTTTCAATAATTCATTAACCACTTGTTTCGTTAACTACTTCTACGCAGACTGTGTGGTAGACTCTCTGAAAAGTGCTTTAATTTCCTCCGTCGACTTGTTACCGTCTTAAAACTTTAAGGCGCTCTCACCGTTAAGTGACACGCTTCATGGAAATACGACAGCGCGCAGAATTGCCATGAAATGTCTCAGACGTTTCGATTTCAAACTGGAGGAACTTTTGGTCCTTTAATCTGAAGCTCTTAAAATATTATGTGAAACGTATTATCTTAAATTCACTATCCGCTATACGAGAAAGTAATGAAAAAGTAATATAATATACGTACTCTATAGAGCAATAAAACTCACAGTTAATAGCATAAGTTAAGAGCAATAAGTAATGTTGATGCGGAGTTCGCCTATCTCGTAAATTATCGAATTAAATTTATTAAATAAGTGAAGAAGAGAGCTATTCGGTCAAAATGGACCTTAATGCCTAATAATTTTTTCATAAATTTTTCCAATTCATGTAGAATTTATAAAAATAATGTTATATAATGGAAATTAAGATCCGTTTTAATTGAATATGGCTTTCTTCTATACTTATTTATGTTATTCACATACCGATCGATTTTATTTATTAAATTTATTAATTGTTTATAGATGATCTAAAGTTTATAAAAAAATTTACACATATACATAGTTTTCTCTCAGTACTTTTTTAATTTATTCAATTATTAAAATATATACACGTGTGTAAATTTTTGTAATACCCTAGATCGTAAAATTCTTTTATCTCATTTTAATATAAATTCTTTTTTATATAAAATTTAAATATTTGCTAATTAAATTCAAAAAGAATTAAAAGTATTAGCGGAACGCGAGCCGACGTGACGTAGGAAGACTTCAATGTTCGCACTGTAAGCAACAGAAATTCTAGAATTCGTACTTGGCGGTTGAAGACCTGGCGAACTGTATGCAGCGTATACATGCATAAATGCCAGATTACGAGGCGTAGGAATTCGTGAGATAACGTCGTCCTTTCGGAGCCGTCAGCCGCTAGTTCGTGCAACAGAATCGTACCGAAGCTTCGTGTCTTCCACCTTGATACAGTTTTATTGCTGTCTCGAATCTACGTCTACACGACTACGTCGTATACAGCTTCTCGATATATCGCTCGCAAGTATGGTACATTGTTTCGTACGAAAACAATGACATGTGCTTGCAAGATTATATAAAGCCTAAATACGGACGAAGAAATCTTTCTAACGAGATTTCGAAAAATCTACATTATGTGAGATAGAAAGAATAAAATCAAATTTATACCCTTCAGATTAAATAAAATCAAATATTAAAACTTAATAGCACAACATATTAAATAATTAAAAATAAAATTTCTTTTAAAATGTATATTAAAAAACTTCTGTATAGAATATTGACATTTATTTAAATATTAAAAGTAGAATATTTATAATACTCGATATACTTCTAATCTTGTTATTTCATTTCAATAAACCACATTGTAATAATTTAGCGCTTATTAGATATCGTTTTATCGTTCTTTCATAATACTCAATTGTAGGTATATTTTAAGTACTTGCCCTATTTTAGAACATCCGCTCGCGGTTACGCTAAACGACTAGAAGTTCGCGGCTAACTTTTGCCCGCGTTCACGTACGGGTTGTTCGTTTAAGAATTACAGGGTCCATTTGCTGGTATTTCACGGGCGCAATCTAAGTAGGCACGCCCCATCTAGGATTTATTAGAATTAGAAATCTGATGCTCCATGTGCGACTATGTTGTATATTAACATTAACGATGCGAGTGTTACGAGCCATTTGTACTCAGAGTAGTGAATTACATAGAACGTGAGAAGCTTCCGTGCACGAATTATTAGTCTCATTATCGTATAGTTTACAGGTTTCACCATACGGCAAAATCTGTCCTGCAGTTACAGTATTGAAAATAGAGGAGATATTTTCACAATAGAAGAGATACGTTAGTTTCTCTACCATTTCTATCAATTTTAATTAGCAATCCATACCTCTGTATTCGTTTAATTGTTTAATACTGTTAAATATAAGACATTTACACTTTTAAATGCTGATTCTAGTTTCTTTATCATAATATATTTCATGTGAATGTTGCACATTAGTAAAATTATACTTTAATGGCATAAAATAAAAGATACTGCAAAGAATAATAAATCATGATACAAATGTAAAAATGATCTGAAATAAATTAGTAAGTTATTACACGAATATTACGCATTTCGATATTTACAATATCCAGATGCATTTACATGATGAGTATTAAAAACGTTCAGTATGTTATATATTGTTTTTTTAGTCACATACGTAGAGGGTAAAATAACGCAATAATTTTTGCTGCATATTTCGCTTTCGTAATAAAATTTTTCTATTCGTATAAAGATATGCGACTTTATAATATTATTTCATATATTATGTATTATATATGGAATATGTGTATAGTCCCATCTATAAAATCGTATAAAATTATATATTCTCATTTTTAAATAAATGTTATAATAATAAAATAAGTAAATTTTGTATTATATATATTAAAACTGTGTGTGTGCGTTTAGTTAAAATTCTTTTATTTTTAATAGAATACATTATTTCAAATCGATGTTGAGTTAATTATACGAAATCTGTATACATCTACATGTGTGTGTGCGTGCGTGCGTGTGCGTGTATCATGTTTGTATAATTGCATTCGCATGACTCAGTGAGATTCCATTCCTATATGCAATAGTATAACTTAATTAAGGTTAATAATATAACTAACTAAGGTTAATAATGCAAACATTCTTTAAGGTGTTAACTGTATATTTATAATATTAAACTGTAATTGTTCTGTAGGTATTCATAGATAATAACTTATAATCTATAAGTTAAGATGTGTTTATTTGGTAAGGTTGGCTTTTGCATTGTGATCGATTTTACTGACGTCGATATACTGAGAGCGAGATATAGGATATACATGGCATGTATCTAGAATGACGTGTACGTTATTTTTCAGGATTTTCAACCATAAATGCCATATCCGGGAAATAATGACGATTGATGGTGGTTGCGCGACGCGTTGAGCTAACTTACTATATAATACTCAGTAAGTTCACTTGCATTAGATATTATTTATTTAATGTAGCATTATTTCTTTTTTTTTTACATAAATTTCGAGTACATAATTAACATTAATAAATAAGATAATCGAATCTTATAGGATGTATCTAAGCTTTGCAATTTTTTTTAATTTTTTGCTGAGTCTAAATTTGGAAACTGATGATCGGATTTAAAAGAGAAAACATTCCTTAACATTAAAAAACGTTTTTAAATATTTACATAAATGTAGTAAAAATTTAAAATGTAGCATTTAGATCATATTGGATACACACGCACTCCTTTTTTTATAAAAAAATTGTTAGAAAAATAGAAAACAAAGTTCAATGTTACTTTCGTAAGTATCTTAATATATTGACATGGTTTAGAATAATATGAAAACACTAAAAAATATTAAAATTAATGTGTGTACCATACACTTGGTATACCTAGATTGATCATATTCATTCTACTTTAAAGAGTTTCCTCTTTTTGATCATGAACAAAACGTTATGACGAAAATATAAAGACTGTTGTAAAATGCAATGGTAAAAATATGTGCAATAAACTATACTAAAATTAATAATTACTTGGTAGTTCTAGAATGTAATTATTTACCTACAAAATATAATATTATATCATGATCCCACGATGTTCTACATTTTGTTTTACTGACAATAATAGAATGAATAAACTAATGCAATCGAGTCAGACGGACAGGGTGCACGATTTATTAGTACTATTTGTTGAATTCACCGTGTAATTACCCACAAATAGCGAGTAAGACATATTAGGTACCAGACAACATGGTATCTTATCGGAAATTAATAAGCAGAAAATACAAATATTATGCATTTCTCTTTTAAGTTTCTTTAGTGTAATTTTAACTAATAAAAAAATTATAATTGTATCAGTTCTGTGAAAGGTTTGATATAATAGACTTTATAATTACTCACAGACAATGCTACGTGAAATTACTTTTCAACCTAAAAATTCAATTAGAGACTCGTACTTTTTTTAAAAATTCTTTAAAAAGCATGAACATATTTTTAGTTCTTATTTTATTAATAAAGTGAAATTACATTTCTTATAAGATGCTAAGAAAAAAGAATTATACATAAATACATGTATAATTCAAATACAAAAATTTATATCATTTTTAATTTCAATAAATTAATTTCTTTTCCTTTTTAAATCATAAAAAATTCTCAGGTATATGAGAGTAAATAATTTTTAACTAATTCTCTAACTTATGCCAGACGTCGTGCTGCCTTAATTCGCATCGGCGAGCACTCGAGAACCGCGAATACCATCAGGAGAATAAACCGCAAGTCGTCGAATTGATATTAAAATTAATGTTATATAGTTAAAAGCGAGAAACTTCCCGATTAATTCGGTAGATAACGCCCGCGGGGGCTTTTGCAGGGGTCGACGTCGGGGTAAGAGATAGCATTGCCGCGAACACGACGGTATCCAATTCGAACAATTCGGTTTTCCTTCGAGCTGGGACACGCGAAGGTCCTCTCTAACCTATCCGTCCCCCTTCTATTCTACACCCGGATAGAGAAAGTAAGAGAAAGAGAAAGAGGAAAAGAAAGAACGAAAGAGACCCGATTCACAAGGGAATTATCGGTACTTGATTGCGCTTAATCCGCGAAGTTTTCTCGTTTGACTTACCCGTTTCGAACGCGACTCCGCCTCGTTGGCTACCGTCGTGCGCAACT
Organism: Cyphomyrmex costatus; assembly: GCF_001594065.2. NCBI lineage: Eukaryota > Metazoa > Arthropoda > Insecta > Hymenoptera > Formicidae > Cyphomyrmex > Cyphomyrmex costatus. The sequence goes on from NW_017275130.1 coordinate 139,170, forward strand.
TACAGTCGGACATCGAAAGGCTGAACGAAAAACGCGCGCTAATACCACCCCGCAAACGTAAAGAAGAAAAATTCATATCAAACGTGAAAAGTCGAATGCTGAATCTCGCGCTAACGACGCCCGTTCGGTGGAATATGTTTGCTCACTTCCGGCGTTGTTCTCGCATCTTTCTTTTTATCTAGCTCTCTTTCCTTTTTTTTTATCTTACTCAGCTTCTCTTTCTTCATTCCTATCGTCCTACTTTTGCCTCTGCCTTTCTTCTTTATCTTCAACACTCTTAGAGAAGAAACGTTGCAGTACGCACGCTCGAGAAGCGAGGACGTACCTCTAACGGCTTACACTAATCCCAGGCTGCCTCAACAGCCTGGAGAATTATTTCCATTCCGTTTCCCTATTTCCCTGCAACTAGCGTTATCAAAGCGTGTACGCGCCGTAGCGCTGTTTGTAAAGGCAGTGTTGTGGTTTCCAGCATTAATTTCGGGAACAATGAGTGGTGCCTAATACACTTTTTTTCGGTAAGCGGTAAGAGTGACAGCAACGGGATTGTGAAAAAACCGTGGAAATTTGATTTTTTATTTTGTCTTTTGCAACACAGCTAGTATACACGATATTATATGCTCGTACATGATGCAACAGAAAATGTCACTCGATAATTCGTTTGTATAAAATGTAAAAGAATAAATAATTAATCTTAAAAAAATTTATTTATGCACTATTTGTTAAGAATATAGGCAGGTATCAAATAAAAAAAGCAACAAAATGACACAATTAAGACAAATGTATAAACAAACAGTAGAAAAATTATCAAATAATATATTTTTATGTAGTGTAGATATATGCGTATCTTTAAAATATATATGAAGTAATGTTTGGAAAAAAGATATATATAACAAAAGTAAAAGTAAAAGTTTAAAGAAAAAATGTGTATTTAAAGTTTTCTTGGCCTCTTAGGCTTTCGCTAAGAAGTTCTTTGTGATGTGTCAGGAAGAAGTATGATTTTATGCAGTGATGTATCATCAATATATATATTTTTATTTTATAGTTTTTAATATTCTATTTAGTATATAGAATTCTTTTGTAATAGCAGAGTATATGTGTACCTAAATTTGTACACAAATTTGTTGTAAAATATTGTAAATGTGTACCTAAATGTAAACTTAAACAAATAAATGTATTCTAATACAAGCAAATGATTTCTTATTCAATAAATATCGATCTATTATGATGTACAAGATTATGATGTCTTTCATCTCTCTTATATTTGAAATAAATTTTTCCTTCCCAAATTTCTCATTTATTTGTTAAATTCTCCATAATATTAAAACGTTATTTATTTTTTATTCTTTAAAACTTAATAGATTGTGGTAAATCTCTCTAATAATTAAAAATATATGTATATACTTGTACATATTTATAATAGGTACCTGCAAGGTTCTTTTTAAATCTATATTATTGTTTATTATCGCTTTTATCTAGTTGAATTTTTTTCTGACTTCTTACAAAGCGGGAACCGATCTTAAATAAAAAAAAAAACATATAAAAGAGACTATAAGAAATAATGTCTCATACGATCCGTTTGAAGGTACCTTTGGATTTCCTGCTCAATGAGACAGAACAAAGATATCCGGCAAATTACAATTGTCTCTCTGTGACTAGTAAAAATACGAAAGAGGCAACTATGTGGAAGATTCGTGCGTGCAAGCTTTGTCAATTGAAGATATTTCTTTGCCAGAGATGTTTCTTCCGTTATATATTCAATTTATATCATCGGTTTTGCATGTGAAAGTCTGTATTTCATAATATGAACACGTATAACGCAAATCCCCTTGCATTGTAAAATACTTGAAGCAGTGATGGATAAATGAATCGCATATGTAAAGTGTATTGTGCAAGACCGCGAATAATCTCTAAACTTGACATCGCGAGAGAATGACATACGAGAGACGATAAACGAGATAACATAACACATTCACATAACACGTTTCGAAGATACTTCTAGCCCTTCTGTGCAATGAGAGAGAATGAGGATGTCCGGGAAATCACAATTGTCGCTGTGACTAGTATAAAGATACGAAAGAGACAGGCACGTGGAAGCCAGGACGCATGCGTGTCGTGTTGCTCCTGCTGGACTCCGTAGGACAAGTCAGTCTGCATCTAGACTCCGGCTCGCGTAGGTTTTGTACCAGTGCGTGTACGTGACGAAAATTGAACGATAATTAAAGAAAAATTCACGAGACTAATAAATATGACAATAACCACTGCTATTTTCGTCCCATGGACCGTGTGGATCTTCGTTACATTGGTGCATTCATCCGAAGGTAAGTGTACATCGTATTCTTCTTCAAAGATAATTTCATAGCTATGTATTTACTATGAAATCAATTATCATAAATATGTTTCGTGTTTGAATTTTCTTATTGTTGGAAAACTGTTGGAAAATCGTTTAATTTCGAAAAACAGTACCTCAAATTACGCTACGTATTTTAACAAACTCTACGTAATATCAGCGAAAACTGAAGTGTTAAACGTGTGATGTGCGAAAGAAAGACGCGAGTACACTCAGTGAAATGCATAAGGAACCATGATATTCGAATGCAAGCTCTTCGTACATATATACCATCCATTATGGTTATACCATAAATCTGACTTAACTCGACATGCCATTTTGCGAAACTTTCTTCATAAAGTCATGCCACCATTTCAGTATTTTTTAATGCTTTTTATTGTGTTGTTCTAGTTTCGCAATATTGTAGGAGATATTCGAGAGTATACAGTTTTTCTCTCAGGTTATTCTTCCTTGGACAACGTGATTAAACTTTACATGGCTGTGTATATTACAAAATTGGTAGAGAAACGGGATATCATTATATTCAAGATATATTAGTTTTGTAATTACGTATTTAATGTATAATAATTAAAAGGATTTCGTATTTACGTCTTAGTGATGTGATAAGATTTATTTGAAGATATGTGAATTGATAAAATACTTTAACATAAATTTAACAAATGTATAAAGAAAACATTCATGTACATTTGAAATGATGCAAAAAGTAAATTAAATGTTAATACTTATTAACAGTCACAAAAGTGGAATTATCACAAATTCGGATGCTTTAATAAATTTTCTAGTATACCAAAACAAAGACTTAAATAACGATAAAACCACGTACATGGTTAAATGAGAATTTGTGGAGTGCACATGGTGGCGTGACACAGAAGTATTATCCGTAGGGAAACGGAAAAAGCCTCGAATTTATGGAAGTGTTAATTGGTATTGTTAGCGGAACCGAGCGCCAATAATGGAAGTCACTATAAAATGACACGGAAAGATGGTAGGAGTAAAGGTAAATCGATGATTTATCGAATAAAAGATTGGGTGGGCATGACTATTGGCCATTTTACATTTTTAAAGATGGAAACAAGAACAATGCGAATGAAAAGAACAAGTAAATCGTGAATAACCTGGATCAATATTGTATATATATTGTGCACAGGTACCAGACGGTACGAAGCAGTGGATTTAAGATGCACGAACCATATGTTGGTTTACATTAATTCTGTTATTCGCTAAAATGAATAAAAATCTAAAATTGTCATGAGATGATAAATGTCATGAGATGATAAATTTTAAATGATACTAAAATGTTACAAACTCTGTTGATAATTAATTCTTGTATTACTACCTACTTTTAACATTTCTCTTATTTTCCTACAGAATTATAGAATCTGGAGAATTATTGATTGATCATTAGAGTGAATAATAATTATATTATAATATCATTATTATAGCATATTATAGCAGTAATTATTTCATAATAAATTGTTAAGTTGTATATTAATGTTTACTCCAGAAATAACCTAAACATGCAGATACAATGTATGTGTGAATGGAATACCGCAGTCGATGTTCCAATTAAGAGAATTAAATAAGAATTTCAAGAAAAGAGAATCATGAAAAAGAATTTTTATGATGTATTTATATTTTATGACAATTGAAATTTAATATTTTTCAATAATGGTAACGATATATATGTGAATTACTAAAAGTACATAATATACTTCTAATATGTAATTGTGAAATGAAATATAAATAATACATGTGTGATTGACGAAGAGATATAAGTTGCCTAGAAAACAAGATAAGCGAATATTTTACTTGACTCTTTCTAGTTAGTAGTAAATCCAGAATTCGATCAGACGCAATCGTTATTTCATATGATTATTCGACTACCAGCAAAGTAAAAATTAAAATTTGAAGAAAGAAAGAGAGAAAAAAGAGAGAGGGAGAGAGAGAGAGAGAGAGAGAGAGAGAGAGAGAGAGAGATTAATGTCTGATTCTTAGTATCGCCTTCGATTTCTCTTGGGACAATCCTCTAGAGAATCAGTGACACGCGGTCGACGAATTGCCAAGATAGAGTAACACTGAAGGGCTATCAAGGCACACAGCATAAGAACGACACCAATTCAATATATATAAAATGATAAATGATAAATCAAATATGATGCACATACGAAAATTAGTGCAATTGTTCTTTGCTTTTAATCTATGTATATTTACAATTACTTTCTAATAGAAGCTTTTTCATTTTATCGCTTAATAATATTCTTTCCATTATTATCTATAGTAAAACCTTTTATGCATAATATTTATGAATAGTACCTTGATTGTATGCAAATACTAATACATTGAAATCTGCAGAAACATGTACACCTATTTATTAATCACTGAGTTCTTTAGAATAATATCAGTTTGAATACAGGATGCATTACTACCGTGCATTATTATTTAAGCGATGAGCGTATATTGCACAAAATATAGTTTGCTTTAAAGCAATATTTGCGTGATATATGATTTTGCAATGCCGTAATAAATGGAAGCAAAATTGGACGTGAAATAAATCGCGAATTTAATGTTTTGCAGTCTACACCGTAGAGTGATTACGTGATATGCAATTATTTCCCGATAACCGTGTCCGGACGGAAGGAGATATAAATGGCAGCGTGATATTTTATGTCATAATTTCCGTTAGGATATCTATTAAAATGCTGCGCACTTGCATTCAGATAGATAAAAGAATAACTGACTACAAAATATTTCTAAAATTGAATTGCATTTAAACGTTATCGATTTAATGTTTCTAGTGTGTCAAACACCATATAGCGATCGTTAATCGTAATTACTAACATATGCAACCCTAATCGTCTTATCGAAATGCTGTATCATTGTCGATCATGTCTGTTTCCTTCCTGTGCATGTAATTGACACTTAGAATTGGAATGTTCATATATCAATGATTTCAAAACAAGGTTACGATTGCAGCTTATGCGTTTCCATTAACAGACGCATTGCACCTATAATCAATCTTCCATATTCTGCTTCGCGAAGCGACATAAACGTGTAATTACCCGAGGTTACTGTTAAAAACAGAAATAAATGAGAAAGTAAGAATCATGTTGTTGATAAGAAACAATGAGAAATACGATGTTTATATATTGTAATTACATATACATATAAGAAAACGTTAAATTAAAAAATATTTGAACGCTTCTCATAAAATTTAATTATCTTCCAACTTGTGTCTAACAGATACAAAAATAATTCCTTTGTTGCAAAAGTCCAATAATAACATTAATATCTGTAAATATATGAAATGTTCTAGATATGTATTACAGATAAAATTAAAAAAGAATCTTGTTAGCTAAGAAAATGAAAAAGTTGCTGCCAAAATAATTCTAAATAAAAAATTAATAACAAAAACCAATTTTATCCTGAAATCAATAATGTAATGATAATATTTAAGTACAACGCTTAAACTTTTATACACGTTTATGCATATTGCATATGCAAGTACCGCATTCGTACAAGAACTGTAGTTAGGTCTTCTCATAGTTACCACAGCATAGTTATCACAACAAAACAGGCAGAGATTAATGAAATATTCGCGTTATATTATTAAGAAAGATTTACTTTCATGTAATCGGAAAACTCGTAGACTGCATTCGTGCAAGGTAATTTCTTATTTAGTGACCCCAATCTGCCTAAAGAATGCGGAAAATGTAAGGCAGCTGTGCATATCCAGTCAGCAACAGCTTCAAACTTCATGTCACGGGCAGGCCTGCTAATTATTCGCCAGCACGCGAATAGGAGAAATTCCTTTCTCTTTCTCGGCGGCCAGCGTGTGCACACGATGCAAGCACGCAATGTTATACAACACGGGGCAATTTCCATTATGCAACGCGCCTCTGTTATGCAAATAGAGACGCGTGTCTGAGCGGACGATCTCTTATGTGATGTTCGGTGCTCGGGCGCTTCTGAACATCGTTGAAAATTTAACTTGGCGAGTTGACGCGAACGTATCAGGACGCGCAGTTGTGCCGACGTGTGGCGTCCTTTTTTTTCGTCAGTCCGTCTCGTTGCATGTCCGATGAAATCCCGATGGACGACGGCTCATTCTCGAACAAAGCTGAGCTTACGGGCAACGCGTGATACAACATTAAATATTTGATCGATTTATTAATACCGTATTAAACCTGCTTGGAGGCTTACAAATATTATTTATAACAAGTTATAAACTTTATCTTTTTAACTAATGACACCAAAGAAATCTATAGATACATATTGACCTTTACACGCGCGTATACACACACACACACATATAAATTATCTTTAATATTGGATTTATGAGATTTAAATTACTTATAGATTGCATTTTATTAAATGCATATTACAATTTATAATATAACATACATATATAAACACCAATAGCGTATCTAATAAATTTTCACAAACCATCAGAATTGCGGCAAATTATTATAAAATACATTCTGTCGTGAGCTAAAATCTGTTTATAAAGATAATGTATATGTTATGCGATTAAATATAAAAATAGTACAGCATACATCATATATAGATATATCGCATATATTTAAACTTTACTAGATTTATTATAGACAATATTGTAGAAATTTTATCATTATCAGCTTATAATGAGTCTAGTGAAAAAATTATATGTAACAAAAAGACAGATATAAACTATCATAAGTAACCAAAGCGTGATTAAATTTTATAAATAATCTCATCATTAATCAGTTTTACGAGATGCTCCTATATTTAGATCTATATTTCGAAATATCAATTATTTCAAAATTATTCACGACGATGCGATTTTAAAACTTTTGAATTGCGTATGCAGTAGAGGATTTGTTACTTCATAAAAATTTCAAGGCGATCGATTGAACGAGAGGTCACGACACATAGATACGTCCGAGCTGTAATCGAAAGTTTCGGATCCTCTTAGGAAAATAAAATCTTGTTGCAAAAGATCGTACTGCTTTGAAGGAGTTACGTTTGATACGTGCATCTATGCATACATACGAATGTGTGATAACAGTATTATACAGTAACATTTTCCTATAATAGTTACAATTATAATCATACGTTACCACATATGAGGAGTACTATTTCTTTACTGCGATTACATATTTATAATTATTTTCATGGTTATTTGTTATATCCGAAGTATCATGTGCTTACAAAATATTTTTAGAATTATACAAAGCAAATGTTACAGAGAGAATTATGAAAAATATCTTCTGTATGAGCTTGTTTCGCGGTGAAATCAACAGACACGATCAGAAAATTAACTTGGAAAACTTTTCCAATGGTTAAAGTAGTGGTGCGCATTCGGGGAAATTATTATCAATGTATACACCTCGCCGGAAACTCTATGGAATCGAACGGTCGTTAAAGTTAAATTGGCTCGCTAATTAATTTCCACGCGGTTGCCCGTCCAATCGCCAATCGGCTCGTGTTCCTCGTACACCATAGAACCTCCATTTCTACCTTGGACATTGTTTTCAAAATTACTTGTAATCGACATTATATAATGTCTATAATAAATAAAAATCACACGTTTTATTGATTTTTATTGTAATTTAGTCTCATTTTAGTAGGTATGCCTACTATCTACGCGCTACACATTTCTGTAAGTATAATGTATAAATCAGTGTGAGAAAATGAAAAACTAGTAAAGTTAGTATGATGTACAAAAAAATGTATTACGTACAGTCGTTTTTAATAATGTCGTTTCCTGAAAAATTAATGATTGTGAATAATACTTAAATAGATTATAAAGTCTGTACAGCGAGTAGTACTTAATTATCTTCAAGAGAAATATTTTAATAATTAAGATCAACTCAGTTATCTGCATAAAAATAATTATTCTAATAGAGATTTTTAATCGTCTTTCCATTAAACATTAAAATGTCTTTCAATTAGAAAAAAATGAGTATGCAAAGCACATCAAACGCGAACATATCGGTTTCCAATGGTAGAATACTTTTGAGTGGAGGTAGGAAGATAGAAGAAAGGCGTCTGTTTTCTCCATAGGTCTGAATTTTTATGAAAATTCTGAGGTCAGTTCTCAGGACGAGTTGTGCGAACTTTGCTAGGTTGAAGCGACAAGGATGTGATTGTGCATGGGAAGGAGGACAATTCGAGGAACCTATCTGGCTACCATCAGCCACCGCAAAGTGTAAAACGTCAGCTGCAAGCGCTGTTTTGCGCACGTCCAGATTGCCGACACGGCCGCAACCGCCGACACCGATTCTGTCTCTGCAGTTCTAGTGCGTTTTCATGCACCGATACTTGTACAGCTTTTAAAGGCCTACAAAGAGCAGAGACATTTCCTTCGCGCATGTTGCGTTAAAAAAGATTGAAATAGATGAGGTGAATCGATTCGCAGTACGTTGAATTCAATAATTCTTTTCAAGATTTTTACAATACTTAATCCTTTGTAAGAGATATAAAGTTTAAATTATTAAAAGCAGAAAATTGTATGGCATATAGATTTTTATTGCAAAGTCCGTTGTTTGAGTTTTTAGGTATTGTAAAAGTATTTAGATTTGTAAGAAATTATAATATTAATACATAAGTGATGTGTGTGTAATTGTAATTATATTATTTTATATAATTCATTGATAACTTTTATTTAACACAAAAATTGATTCTTTGTCTTTAAAATAGAGAAATCATAATGGGTTTAAAATCTGGCTAATTTTTTAAATAATCCAAATTTAACTTCATATGCAGTAATATTTGATAAACTTTTTGTCTATAAAACAATACGATTTCCTCCCTGTGAGTTACATATCAACACGCACCGATGCATACAAATGTACGATGAAGGATATATCTTTGGTAACCCCGGAAACGGAAACTCTTTGGTTGGTTGCTCTCGGAGCCATTGTTCTTAGTGCGAAAGAGAACGCATAAACATTGTACGTGGTGAATCGAGCTTTTCTTATAATACGAATTTCGAGTATATTCAGCAGAAACGAAATGTAAGATTTTAACGTTAACGAGCGAAGATTGTTATCTTATCTATGTATATACAATATTATACTATTACGATGCCGGATGCGTACAGTATATCTTTCTTAAATCTCTTACAATTGGAATTGCGATAACTATTTAAAGAAATCAAAATCAGAGCAACCAATTTCACAATACAAGCTATTTTATTAAGTAATTAATAAAGAAAACTAGAATTTATTATAATTTCAGTTAAGTCTTTTATTCTAAAAATAATGTAAGAGGTAAGAGATATATTAATTTTTTTACGACTTTCGATTCACTATCCTCATAAGACATCTACACTAAAATGTACAGCAATTTTTATCTCAATTTTTTATTTTATTTCTCATCTTTTTTTGATTTTGTATATTTGAAAATATAAAATATTTAAAAAACTATCATTTACGCATTCTTCATTAGATTTATTGTTTAATTAGAGCCTTTCTGTGGCTTGGAATGTCCTGCATACAAAGTATTAAGTCGAAGATGTCAACTCTTCCAGGTTTTCAACTTCTTAAAGATCATCGTTCGAAGTTTACAAAACTTGTCAGATCTTGATGGGAACGTTATTAACTTGTCACCAGAATTTTATCTTTTTTTAATCAAGTGTCACATGACATACTATAATTCAGACTCTTATATAGATAATATCGTCTGCATCATACTTCTAATCTTTAACATTACAGAATCAGAAAATCATATCTGAACGCAGCTTGTTATCAGACATTTATAGTTGGGTTTTGAAAAACAAAAGACTTGTAATTACGCGTATCTATGTTGAGTTTCGTTTGGTTAGTGGTATAATAAGAAAAGATTTATTTCTTGGAGAAACGTACTACTTCTGGAGAAGGGAATGTCGTGCTTCTCGATAAGTAACAGCGTAGCGCGAAATTTAAGCTATTACTCGAGCTTTCTCAGAAGAAAATTTATCTTCTTAAGAGTAAATTTTTTTACTCTTTTATCACAGAATACGATGCGACCAAGTACAACGATTACCATTTCATTGCATGTTCGTTTAACTTACATAATACAATAGATAGAAGACAGTTACAAACATCTCCTTATGGCATTTTATCGGCAAATATTAAAATTATTATCAATCAAATTTGTTACGCTATTATTTATTAAAAATATATATGTATCGGCATACTTTAAATAAAAGATGTTTTCATATTCATTAGAAATCATTTATATGCCAACTTTTACAAGAAGACGAAAAGATTAGACTGCATGCGCATTATAAGCTACTTTTACGAGAGAAAGATACACTAAGATATCTTAATATAGAACTTTCGCAAAGAGATTACAGTATTAAATAAGTTATCGAATTTTGCATCTTGAATGATAATGCGCCGTGTATCAGATTACGTTTTTTGTTACTGAAAGTAGTATTATCACGTAATAAACTTTCTGGCTTCTTTTTCTGGTCGTGTTCTTTTCCTGCCGTACAGTTATCGTCATCGTTGTTCAAATTCCGTATAACGACACCGTGTAATGTGTGCGACTGCTGTTTCATGATGACAAGGGCTCAAAGTTTCCCTCGTGACACGTGACACAGCTATGCAACCATGGCGCGCGTATTCATTATGTGCTTCATAGTGACGACAGTGGGGCGAGAGGAAATTATGCCTTGTGTCTCCTTACGCTCCAATACCTCAACGAGTGCCACGGCATACTTATGTGATGTATAGAAGACGAATAGCTTCTACCGTACGACGTACGATGAATTAACAGCCGTTAATATCTAGCTTGCAACCGTATCATCTATAGTATCTCGTGTCTATTTCGAGCGTCATGCTTTTTGGAGAACACTCGACCTCATGCCCGCCGTCCTTTGCTTTTAGAGATCCGTCAGTCCAGCTGTCTGCTGACCGGTCTCTCTCTCCCTTTTCCTCCTCTCTCCATTTGATTGTTCTCTTCTTCCGGTCTCGATCTCCCCTTGACACCGCTGCCGTTACTCTTTCACCTATCGCCGTACGAGACGTTAATCACCCAGCAAGGAGATCGATCAGCGATTAATGAGAAACGTCGACGATGTAGAGGTGGAAATTTACACGGTCCGTTCCGTCGTTGCGAGTAGGGTATCGTGATCGATTCGGTATCCTTGGCACCTTCCGGAGTACGAAGCGCTTGAGAAGCGTAAAGGAAAGCTGGAATTTGGGCGCGGTGAATTAGGAGTGTGTGTTAGAACAAAAAAACTCCATTACTGTAATCTTATGTTAACCATTCAAGGTCGTAAACTTCTTAATAAAACATATGAAACTGCTATGACAGGAATGTCAAGAAGTATCGTATCCACCAACGACGGGCACATCTCGAAGTTTCACGGTCTGTCAGTATTCGCGAGTGGAAACTGTTTGACATCTCGATGAACTTTTCCCACTCCCTCTATTACGGTAGATACACCCAAAGTTTACTAGCAATCCTAATGTTACGATAATATTTAATAAAACCTTATCGCACAAATGGAACGTTTAACAGAGTTCGAATCTGACCGCGCAGCGCATAACGCGTGAAAAGCATTGTTGCGCAAATTAAAGGCCGTACCAATGCTGAATAAGCTTGATTTGCGAGAAGCAACGGGATACTGAACAGGATACTGAATCAACTAAAATGAGCGAACTGTTTAGTAACAGCAAACAAAGGTATTGTGGCCATGTTTATCGGTTCATTATTAGATATTAGGAAACATTAGCGGAAAGACAAATCATTGCTGTTAATTAACGCAGTTATGTTATTAAGTATGTTTACGACATACGCACTATGCACAAGAAACTTTACCATGGACTTGTATTATTGCGTACATAGTCCACTAATTATTAGAGTATAATTGGTTGTTGTACTGTTTTACGTGATACCATGTTGTTTCAAAGCAAAATACTTTACCAATAATTGCGTACTTAAGCTACATCGCGACTAGAATCGAGAAATTAATAATAATTAAGTTTATTCGTGTATTTAATACGCGTTCTGAAATTAATTAATAACATTTAAAATAAAATCAGTTGTATATAATGTAATATAACCGTTAATATCTTTAAATTGATTTTTTTCTGAAATCTGTAATTTCGGATTAAAGGAGTGAATAGATAGAATGGAAAGATTCAGATTTCACGCCATTTTAGATTAAAGACCGCACGATGATTATAGGTAGAAACTTTCTCAAGATATCTTGCTCTTCTTTTAGAGTCGAAAGATCCTGCGAACGACTTTCTTACTAACGACCGATTTGAAACGATTGCTTCATCGTCCACTTCTACGACTATGAATGGGTTACCTAGAAGAAGACAAAAGTCGCCATTTTCTCAATTCTGCTCTGAATGATATTCGGGAACGCTGAGAAGACTAGTCAGCCGTATTTTCTGTACGGTAATCTATTTTTAAAATTGTTTAAATATTTTAAAATTTACGAACTGTAAAACATTTTCGATTAATGATAGTAATCCAATTAAATTCTCTTGTCACATCAGGATTATAATTTCAGATTTAATGTAAACGATAGGAACAACTTTCTATATCTCTTATTAAAAAAAAAATTTTTAACTAATGTTTTAGTTATGCTGAAAGTTGTCTATACACACACACTAAATTAGATCTATAATGGGTATTATTTCGTGTGAGATATGCAATAGTAACCATTTCTCTGATGCCCTCGATCTAGCAATACTTGGTATTGATCTTGCTATGCAAATATCGGACGCGAACGATAGGAAAACTTCTTCACTTTGCCCCATCCCTGTGGAAAATGTTGTTCCTGCCGTTGGAAATACTCCGATCCATTGCGTAGCCTGCTTCTGTTCGGCTTCGACTCCGCGTTGGACGTCGATTTCCCGTTAAGTTACTTTTGAAGATAGATTATTGGCCAGGATACAGAAGCAGATATCAGCTCTTGGATATCGGAATATTCTTGGCAAATGCGCATACGTACTATGTCTTATTCTTCCGTACGAACTTTTCGTTTCCTCGTTTGTGAACGAGCACTTCTTTGGTATATTATAAAATCGCTTACAATCGTGATATCCATTTAATAGATTATCCCATAAATAGTATTCAATTTTTTATAAGCATTTTAAATTAATTATTGAGTAGATAAAGTGTGAATGTATTGTAATTTCACGCGAGTTAAGAGCGGTTTTCTCATTCTTTTTCTTTAATCAATTAATTTTCCAAATATAATTTTTTGGCATATTCTTTACGAAGAATTAACCAAACAAGAAATTATTGACATACTAAATCCATTAATAAGTCATATGTGTTTGTAATATATTATACTTGCATAAAGTAATGTACATAAATTTGGATTAAACTTTACAACTAAACATGTTTTAGCGGCTAACCGTACGTTACTTACAGGATTACCTCGTACATCCATCAGCCAGCAGTTAGCTCTCGCATTATTTTAGTCCAATAAGTTGTGGTCTATTTTCTCTAGCGAGCACACATATATAATAAATTGCGCATACGAAGCAGCAAAAGGAGCAAGATGGATCGGATTGCGTAGTTAAAGACGTGATAGTTGTAATGCAGAAAGGAAATGAAGGAAAAGTAGGAAAAGGGGACAAGAAGAGAAGGCGCAAACAATGCTACGCATAGCAGAGCTCGGATTGCCACGTTGGCTGTTGTTCAAACAGTCTATCCGACAATAAAAAGCGATGCACGTCTTTGCCGGGGAAATCCCCTCGTTTCCGCGAGGTTCAAAGAGGGAGAGAACCTCGAACGTGTGGGCGGGAGCGAGCACAGGGGTAAGGAACAAGCAGAAAGCTCGACGACCCGCGCCCATCGTCGGAGCTTTCCGCTCTCTCGCTCACTGTATCTTCCCCATCCAACTTACGAGTCGCGTTTCTATCTTGTTTCTCCCTATATTAAACTCTCTCTTTCTCACCCAACGGCTCTCTTCGCTCATATCTTCTCTCACCCCCTTAAACGACGACCCGTCTCACGAGTGGTCGAAGGAAGAAATGTGTTTGTGTTTGGACTCTCGCCAGATAATCTGCGGCAATAAATTTCTGTGTGTATAGTGTCATGTGATTGGTTTTATCTCTCGTGCCATGGAACTCACGCCAGGCTCGCTGCCCGACGGTATACCTAACCCTTTACCTCGAATCGTACGATAGAAAACCGGAAGGAAGGATGATACGGTATACTAGAGGATGGTCGTTGTACTCGAGAAGAGTGGATACCTGGCTACCTACCCGAGAAATCAACCACTAATTCGTTTACCGCGTGGGAATTTACCGTGGACCGTAGATTTCCCCTTTCCGTTCGTACCGCACGGGTGTATGCCTTGAATTGTAAGCGGGCTCATCATATGCCTCGGGGTGTCGGAGGCAGTTTCAAGTTAAGAACGTCTCGTACGTTTTGTATACGGCGTTTATCCTGCCTCATCCAAGCCACTGAAGAAGCTTCCCTTGCTCTTATAACTTTTGAGCATCAGCATTCACTAGTGTCGTCACACGTGAATAGCTGAGATACCAGGGAACGTATCAGCTGCTACGGTTGTTTATGCAATATATCGTTTCATAAAGTTCGCAACAAACTTCGCGGCTTTAACTATATTCCTTGACAAATTTCTAACCGAATTTTCTTTCGACATTAAAGTATAATTACTGTGTCCTTTATCGATTTACTATGTGTATAGCTTATTAGAGGAATTGTTTATGATATGCATTAATGTATAATAGTTTAACCTTACTGGTTTGTTCGGATCTATTTCATCCAAAATGTAACTTAGTTTTAGTCTTTTACTATTCATACTATTAAAATTATTTCTTAATATTTTATTTAAAAACTTATTTCTCTGACATTTTTTATAACTTCGTCTGTTAATTTTCAACTACACAATCAAAATTAAGACAACCTACAGGGTCTTCTACTAAGAGGTTTTATTTTAAATTTTGCGTCATTTTGTACTTGTTATAGATGGAGTTGTCATATTTGACAGATCGAGTAAAAATTATGCGGTTAATAACAATAGATCGATATACACTTAAGCAACGGTTAAAAAATTGTGAAAACTCGCTACAAACACGATGAAAATTTCGCAGAGAAGTTCCGTGAGCATGTCATTTCGCATAACGGAGGACTGCAATTGGCCGCACAGATCGTGTGATTTGACATCCTTGGATGTTTTCCTTTGGGGTTATATGAAAAATAAGATTTACACAAATATTTCGCAAACGATTCAGGACAATATTCAAAGACAAGACTATTTGGCTAATATTGTGTTCCATGTTTAATCGCACAATCTGTATACTTTGGATTAGAATAAATATATCTCAAGAATTTATTCGTTTTTTATTAATTTAAAATGAAACCTCTTAATGAAAAATCTTACAATTTACACATATTTTGAACCTGAGATTTTTTTCACCGTATACCTTTCACAAATTTTAATGGCTTTTAATTTTTTTTAATTAAAATACTGAAGAGTATAAAATCTAAATCTGTAAATAAAAAACGGTTTTGAAAAAAAAAATGTTAAAAGTTATATGTCTAAGAACATAAGCAAGAATTTTATAGAAAAGTGCAAACTAAAATGTTCGTTTGGATTTAGAAGGTTCAATGTGTTATCGAGAGTTAATATAAAATTCGTTTCTTATAAAACTTTTTTTATATTTTACAGCTTTATAATCGTATAATAAATTGGAATAGACCAGGAGGGTTAAAAATTCAAAAAAATGTCTGCTTACATACTTTTGATAAATATCGGATTCGTGTGGGATTGGAATTCTTGTCTATGTACCTAATCACAAATAATTGCTATGTATTCATTTGACTTTGAAAACGTTTGTTGAAATGCGTACCGATGTAATCATCATACTTTTTCTCTTCTATGACTATCACCTACATTTTCCCAGAAAATGTGTTACGTACTTCTGGAAGGCGATATGTCTTATGTTACGTATGCAACATGCGATTTAGCTATTCTGTAGAAACCAGGGCTCACCTCTAGAATTCCTTTACAATGCAACCACACTGAGGTAACATCGAAAAACGGCCTGTTGCATATGACTGTGAAATATATCAGCCAGCGTAAGAAGTATGTTATATCTGAAGATGAAGCATTTTTACAACTAGAATTGAAACTGCTACTTGCTGACGTAGCCGCACAAGATATAAATTTATTTTATCTCATAAAAATTTCCTATATTAGTAAAATGTCTACAATTGTCGAAGTTAGATCTTTGCTGCTTAATTAATTTTTTTAATGTGAATTATATATATGTATACTATATATGTACATGCATATATATGGTATTTGTAGCTTTATTGAACTATGCGTCAAAATTTTCCTCGAACTTACAAATGCAGCCAAACTATTATACATGAAATAATGTCACAATTAAATTTTGATGCTGAATACATCTTATGAGATTTAATGTTTAATATTCCTTATATTACCAATAATCTTTTAAAACGAAATAAATGTTATTTGGCGGATGGTTAAGTTAAGATAGTCTACTTTGGTGATTGATAGAATAATTCTTACTTATCTTATTCATCATAATAACTCGAAAATCATTCTTTTGGTGTACATTTCTGAAGTAAGAGAGAACGATATTATTTACTTAAAATGTCAAACATTAATCTTACTTTTTCAAAAAATATTATTTAAGACAGTTATAGTATTAGATGAACATATTCTGTTACTTGTGCTAGTTCAATTTAATTAAAAAATTCGAACTATATAGCGATATGCTCTGCAGTCTTTTCATCCTTTTGTACACCAAGAGGTCTCTGATGTTCGTCGCAAAGGAAATCTTCGATTGTTCCCGGGCTTTCGAGCAGTTGCAATTACATCGCATTACAAGCATAGTGTCGTGACTCTTCAAACAGCTATCCCGTATTCGTCACGAGTATGACGCGTTCTCATGCAGTCTCGACAATGAATGTATCGCCGTATTACAGATGTACCGCCTATATCTTTGAAGCGCGAAGGTCTTTCAGACCAAATTGAAGACGCGCACGAAGATACTCTCGCATCACTGGATAAGACGACAAGATATCGATCGGGTGACGAGACAACTCGGAACTGCTACAATGATTCGTATACGAACGCACTTAGAGTTTTCCGAGTGTAGACACAGTTCGAGAAAGTGTTATTTACACTGTATATAAGGCGCGAAGGCATAGAAGAGAACTTGTATGAATTATTTGAGTTAAACCAGAACGTTTATCGTCGTTTTGCTATATTTAGAACCACATTGAGGCAAAGCTGTATGGATTTGCTTAAAATACTGTTAGTTAGGCCCTGAAAATGCAGAGAATTAAACTCTAACGTATTTCTATTGTAGTAATAATTTTTTTTCAAAACACCAGCAAATGTATGAACTATCTTCTTTAATATTTTTAACTCAATGATGCAAATGGCATTTTTGAAAAAGTTAGAATTTAACAAGAAGGTTTATAAGCAAACTTATGTGATAAACATAATGTTAACGTAGTATTAAGCGCACTGCGGCAAATAATGTTAAATTCATAATGATAGAGCCATGCTAATAGCTATGTGGGCAAGCAGCGTTTGGTTTAACGTTTTGTTATAACCACTAAACACAGAGTGTATATTGCGTCTAGGTAGAACGTATCGCAGTTATTTTAGTATATTGTACCGTATATTACACAAACCTGTTCTACACACAATCCGTAACCATTTCTGGAACTCGATATAAAAGCGTTTAATTGAATTCCAGCGGGAAGGGTTGACAAACACATTCAATTTTCTTTTGCATATAAACGCAATGTTTTATCATTATAAAAGAACCCTCTTTATTTTTGCAGATTTATATATTCTTATAGCAGGGTGAAACTTTATTTCCTGCGGTCTCCCTTTAAAATTTCTCCGTTTCGTTTAGTATGTACATCGTATTTTTATACCGATATGTTCGATGAACAGGCAATAAAAGGCATGCATCGAAAAAAACGATAAAACGACACATACTTTAAGATCCGTGAAGGAAGAGTAACAAAGGAAAAGAGACGAGAGGGAACAGGAATTCGATCTGTCTACGGGGCTACGTCGTTTCAAGCAAAGTGTATTCAAAGTGCCCAAGCACAGAACTTCCCCAATCCCTTTCCCGCCCGTTGTACATGGCGTCCTACAGGAACTGGCGGATGTTGGTACAGCCGGAAACGCTGTGCACGGTCGTCGAACGTAGTCGCACGATAGAGCCGAGGAAAATTGATGTTCCGAGCCGTTCCGATGTCAGGATCCTGAACGGAATGGTTTTCGTGGTGTAGCACGAGTCTCCATATCGAAGGATCTCACTTCCCTCTGTTCTTTGCTTACGTCATTCCCTCAATCTCCTGATACGTCTTCGTTAAATTTATGATCTCTCATTTAGCGGACGATCACTTCGCAGATTCAATCATAATACTATTCGCAGTTAAGTTACATTCACTATTAAATCTGTAGTACTAAATTTGACCTAATGTGAGTCATTGTTCTTACTCAATAATACTGTTATTTTATATTAAAACAATAATTATATTTGACACTATATATCGTGCGAATTTGGTACTATATAATATAGTAATATAACGATATATTTGGGAGCAGTAGCGACTCACATTAGATTAAATTAAACACTACAGATTTAACAGTGTTGCATATGTATATATATATAAAGTGCTACGATAAAGTTATGCATTTTATCATAATACGTTACATGTTCTTTGACATTGTTCAAACTTGTATTGTAAAAGAAAAACTAATCTTATACTTTTTGTTTCGACTTTCTTGTAACTTTATAATTTTTAAATTTTTAACAACAACTTGCTAAATCTGAATTTAAAACCATGTTATACTCTAATCTTCTTAAAATCAGCGGAAGAATAATCCTGAAAGAGCTTAATCAACTAAAATCCTTCGTAATATTTAAAAGTTAATAAAATATTATCGGTATTCTTCTCAACGTGACTTTCAATGCATATCGTAAATGCAACTATGAGTATGCTATATATGGTACATGTCAAAGTAGAAAAATCAGATGTATAGGTAGATACTCTTTTAATCGTTGGCTACCATCCAGTCTCGACAGCAGCATAATGTCTCTGCCTTCGTGCAGAGTAATGCAACGAATGTCATTGACTCTTGCGAGAAACCAGTGCTTAGTGGAACGATGTTAATGCGTCGACGTTGCTCTTAAGCTGTCCCGGTTCCACATTTTACGCTGCTGGTTTCGTGCAATCGACATCTTCTTTACTGTACGGTCTTGTAATATTTTATTCCGGCGCGACTGGCTCCCGGTACATCCACATTCCAGCAGAAGAATTATCGATAGAAGCAATGGAGAAATTTGTCTCGGGGAACATACACTGCCACTACCGTCCTGTTTCAGCATCGAGACACGTTAAATTACATCTTCCCATTTCTTCTTTCCTTTTGTTCCAATGTGGGTGTTGTTCCCATTAGACTACTTACGTATATCGATTTCGCGATGTGTATATAACGCTCTTCTTTATAGCAGGAATTATCATGAATTTACTCTAGCAATGTTTGTTCTTTCTTTTATTTTCTAATTTTCTCATCTTGTTCCATTTAGTTCACCCACGTCTGTTTTTTTTTTTTTTTTCAAAATTATATACGATACTCTTCTCATCATATACCAAGGTATGCCGTTTGCTTACATCAATAGGATTTATGCTCGATCTAAAACATGACTCTTGTTCTTATCAAAAATTGTTAAGGGGAGCCATCCCTAAAGTCATCCATTTTGCCGATTCAGTCGAACTTATACGCATTTTCCTAACATATTACTATACACTACTGCATCAATGTAGCATACGTAAATTTTCTAACTAACTTTCTTTCATATTAGGTATCTAATTCTAATTCTAAGAGCTCAACATAATTTGTTTATGTAATCCCTAGTCCAAATCAAGATTGTTTTATACATTATACAAAGTATAAAACTTATATATAAAGGAAATATTGTTACGAGTCGATGTCAGAAACCGATAACAAAACTGTAATTTTCCAACTTATTTCATTTTTAGCATAAAATCGATCGGTGAATTACATTATCGTTTATATAATACTTTATATATAACCGTGGAAAAGGATTTTTAAATCCAGATAAAGAGACAGTTAGGAAAATACTTGCTTGAAAAATAATCGGTAAAATAAGACTACTTTAGGATCCCCTTAAAGTTTCAATGCACAATAGATGGTTGTCTCGTGGGACTAATTTCCGCGATGGGAGAAAAACGTAAGGAAGATACGGAACAAATGTTTCGATTGACATTCTAATTCAAAGACTCGCAGCAGTGTTTCCTTATCTCTCGAAAATCATAAAACGCGACTCGAAGATGTTCAGAGCATTATAGTTTCTGGCCGACCATGTCGCCTGGAAAAATATTCGACATCTAAAAACGGGGTGGGCGCAGACTTTCGTAGAAATCGGCTCTCGCGTTCTACGTCTTCGCTTCTCTCCATTATTATTTTACCGTTCGACAGGCAGTATCGACATACACGTACCACGTACGTGAGAGAAACCCTTTCACGTTGCCGAGCTCTCTCACGGTGCTTTTACTCGATTTAACCCCTGCCGCCGACTGCCTATCCACCGACGACCGCTGGTTTCTGCAGCAATAATGGCCAAGGACAAATCATTTCACCCCGCCGCCATTATCGTCGATGCTACTGTCGACATTGCCGATATCGTCGCCAGCCCTAGCGAGGACTTTCGGTCGTCAGCAAAGAGGCTTTACCTCCTGATTGAACAAGCTCTAAATCGATCTGACTCCGGGAATTTCTCAAGCAGTGCAGACTTCAATTTCAAGCGTATATTCACTTGTTGCCGGATTACTGCCCTACCCCTGTCAGTTGAAATGTTATACGTCATCGTGAACGTTATACGTCATTTTGAACATCTTTAGCGGGACCATCGTCATTCGTTGCTTCGCAGCTGTGACATTAATTTCGATTTTTCCAACGTACTCTCGCACCGATCAGTATTAGTGTTGTCGGACTCGCTATAATTTTGTTGCCGATAATAAATCTAAATGCCCGGTGCCGTATGTCGATTGCGATGAAAGCCAGGATTTACACGGGCAATAAAATCTCGCTTTTCAAACGGATAAACGTCATATTGCACCGAAGGACCGAAAGAGTATAGGATCGCGAGCAAGAGGAGTAAGAATAGAGCGTGCGCCGGGAAAAATGACGTATTGCGGTGCGAGGTCGATCAAATTACGTGTACACCGGCCAGAGTAAAGTGTAGTTTCGCAGGGTTCAAGAGAAAGAATTACGTTAGATAAAAACACGTAACAGTACTAAAGTTTACCAAGAGATTCTTATCTATGATAAATTCATTAAATTTATCATTTAAATTCATCACTTAAAGGGTCTTAAATATACACGATTCTCTCTCTCTCTCTCTCTCTCTCTCACATAAACTCGGACATTATATTTGGATACATTCATGACAAATTTCTTATTATTAGATTATATTATATTAAATTTAGATTTACTTTTGATGTCTAATCTTTAATTTATCATTGTGACAATGATGTGTAGCATCGAAAACAATATAAATCCGTTTCCGCGATATTGCACCGTGCGCGTGCCGGTATTGTGGACGGTGCGGCAAACTTCGCTTTAACGGTTTTATATGAGTTTAAGCTTTAATTGGTTGAAGCGATACCAGCAATTACGTGCACGCTTTTATGTCACCGTGGAATTTACAATTGAATCGAAAATTGTTCGTTGAATCTAAGTTTCTTGCTCCGATTGTAACAATGTCTCGTATATCTCTGCGAAACAAGGTAGATTGCGGACCTCAGATAAACTTCTACTTCGGGTGCAAAAAGTAAAAGCACACGCGATAAATACAATGGACGGTCATGCGCGGAAATGGTTAAAAGTTAATGTACCGTGATCATAGCATGAAGATTGCGTGTGTTTGGGCTGCAATAATAACGTAACGCAATAGCAGACATTTCAGCCAAAACTTCAAAAGAAATTGAACGTAGATCAGTGCATAAATTAGATTATTGCAATGTTTTGCTCGAAACATAGAATTTCAGAATCAACGATAAATTACGGAATTCTCTCACATTTTTATTTTTCATTGGAAATCGAAATAAATGTTGAAAATCAATTTGCCAATATTACGACAGAAATGATCATTATTATGCATAATAATGGTGAGCTATTGAAATATGTGTCAAGTAGATGCAGTGATATCAGTGCATAATTTATAGGATTTTAATATCAAATAATCATATTTGTGATAATAGTTAAAATGCAGTAAAAATAAAAATATTCAAAATCGATTCATTTACCAATTAATGAAAATAAAAAATGACACTATTTCAATTTAATTTATTATATATGAGAAATAAAAATTATTTTAACTTAAAACCATCTTCGTGCAACTTTTATTTTCATATAAGAAATATTTAATCGAACGAGGGGAAGAAAAAAATACAATATCTAAAGCCGAAATTGTATTATCAAAATATGACTATGTTAATAATCATCACTGAATTGCAACAAATGAGAATAATCATTGAATCATAATGAGAATGAAAACTGATTAGTGCTTAAATCAGGGTGATTTAATAGCGAATAAACTAGTAGCGTGGAATGCGAGTTTATAAAGAGGTCGATTAGAATGGTATCAGCAAGCGACGAGTTACATTTGCATTCGATGCAATTGACCCTTACGCATGACTGATTACTCATTAAGTCGTACTTTTCACATTAGCAAATTGCAAATAGCTTGTTCATGTGTATGCGATTGCATGGCGATTAGTTCATTTAGTTGTGTGTTCAATAAGTTAACATGTTATATTTAAATTTTGTAAAATTTTTTGGAAATGGAAAAAAATATCTAAATATATAAATATAGCAGGATACAAACTTTGCGTAATAAAAAAACTAATTTTTAAGAGTTTAGGACATACTTATTTTATATTATAATAATTATATGTATATATGTATGTAAATATTATACGCTACTTTTTACTTCATGATTTTTATATGCATATTCGTTACAATTTTTAAATTGTCTAATATTACAGAATTTTAAGTTGAAATTTAGTATTGCGAAAATATTCGATCTTATAATATGAAGATTTAAATAAATAATGATCTCTCAACACGTTGTTAAAAAAAAATTGTTTATATCTGTAAAATATTATTCGCTCTTTTCGAGACAATCCATGTTATATCCACGGTGCGACGCAATCTGTTTATATGTAGACATATACGAGATGATTCGATGCGGAAATTCGTTTGTCGAACGGAAAATTGAGGAAACGGAGATGCCTCGATCCGGCGAGGTGCGAAGAAGCCTAGGAGACATTCAGACGTAAAGGGGTAGCGCTCGGGAGACGAGCAAAGGAGTGCGCGCGCTCGATTAATCTCGCAATCTGGATGGAGTGGCTATGATAGACTCCCATGAATAACTCATGAGCAGCGGGTACCTGCTTCCCATAGGGACATTCGCGTATAATTCAGCCACTTCATTTGTCCTCATTACTATGCCCGATCGTTACATAGAGCACGATTTACGAGCGCCCGTCCCTCCCACCCTGAGCCCTTCCCTCTTTTCGGTACACGAGGCACCTGTATGGCGTCCCTCGACGAGCTTTCGCCTGGAATCCTTTTCACGTGCACAGATGAAAATGTAACCGCTCGCCGCGTATCTTGACAAGAGGACGCTGCACAGCATGGATCTGCTTTTATGTATCTTGCGTGCAAACTAGATACGCGATACGCGATGTAAATGTAAGCAAAATGAAATGCGAGATCTTTTCGTGTGCTTTTTTCTCTGCCGTCAGCACATAAATACTTTGCAGATGAATTAGATATTAAAAATTTTTAAGTTTTAATATACACATAAAATTTAAGTTTTTGTTATTAAAATATTATATGTAAAAGCACTTAATATAAAGTTATTCTTTCGATTTATATATGTATATACGGATTTGAAGAAAAATATAAGATTTTCATAGTTTATAAGCCGATTCTCACGAAACATCTGTAGATGCGATTAGGGCAGTCTAGAGTAAGTACTGTTGTGTCTCAAAGGACAAGAAGCTTCTAATTGCTTTGCGCCACAACCTGTAACTTATAATCCTCAAATCGATCGTACGGATTCACCATCTTGCACAACATCGCGAATTATTGTTCTAGTATTATTTCGTAACAGTGAATAGCGTATTACGTATAGTCATCTATTTAATTCTCACCGCTGTTCTTAGCCGACCGTAAAACTCGTACAGAAAACTGAGAAAACTGAAATTTATGAATTCAAAAGTGGCCCACGAAATGCCCCCGACGAGTGGCCCGTCCGGTAACGGGATAAATGGCTCTCTAGGGAAGGATAAAGAAATTTCGCGAGCCCATCCTGCATCTAGAATCCGGCATTCGCTACGAATGGATTCCCGATAAATGGATATCAAAACGAGATAAGAAGGGGATACGCCGTTGAAAGAATTGGAAATAAATTTCTGTGCTGTTAAGAAACATATTACATTCAACGCCATATCTTTCGCGTCTTCTTTCCATAGGCGCAACTCTGCCAACTTCCGGCGTTGAAGGAGCCAGAGCAGAAGGAGAGCTGCTACTGCCGGGCTACTTTCTCATTAAACGCAATGAGATTTTCAACTTTATAATTTCTTTACGTCGACATAAACTTTTTTACCTTGTTACTGACCTCTCAGTAGTTTCCGATGTATCCCGGGGATATAAGTGGCCATACTGAATCCAATGTTAATATTCGATGTAATTCCGTAGCTTTTGTACCACGGTATGGAGTAATGAACCACGGGGAAAACTTTAAGATTGAAATTCTGCTTTCATCTGTGTAAGAACTTACATTGAATTAGAGGATAATTGCGATTGCACTAGCGTACTCGTATTCTACACGAACGCGAGAAAGATTGCGAATTTGTATATGTAAGAATTATTGATCTCGAGTGATATCAAAGGACTAAAAAGAGAAGAGGTCTCGTGTGTTACCTTAAGATAAAAATAGCCTCTACTTTATAATTGTTTTCAATAGAAGCTTATTAATAAATCCTGCTATTCAAATAAAATCAGATTATATACGTATAACATGAAAACGTAAAAGATGCTTATTACACACATATAACATATATCACAATATATAGCAATTTGAACAGACCGATATACGTAATTCATTTAAATTCATTTAAATATTTCTTAATTATTCTATTTTCTCGCCTCTATGTATATACATAAAATTTACTCTTCACTGTTTGCTTCTCAGTGTTCATTTTTTATGTATGCACGGATATAAGTTCTTATAGATCTATCTTTGAATTATTACATTATATTTAGAATTTCCTCTAATTTTAAACATTATTAATACAAACTTCGACTAGCAGCTTCGCACACTCAAGGAATAGAAATAGAGAATAGGAACAGAAAGAGAGAATAAAAATTTCAACTTATCAGAAACTGTACATTCCATGGCGCATCGTTTCTGATTGGTTGAAATTCTTATTCTCTGTTCCCTGTTGCATGTTCTTTCGATTGTATGCGGAGCTCTTAGAAGCTTATCAATACGTCGTCATTTCAATATGTACACTTTTTCAGGTACGTAGCAAGAAAATCTTTAAAAAGTACTATATCTTTTCATATGAGGTTGTTAAGATATCTTTCATCGTCGCTTCCATAATAGCTGGCTGATGATTTTGCTTGCATTTATTATTCAAGCTCAAAGGATTGATCGGACCGATCATCGCGTAGAAAGCTATCGTGGTATTCCGTTTGAGTGCCGGTGATCGATTACCTTCTGTCCCGACCCCTCAAAGTATGCAAAGAGAGACGGTAAGGGCTCGTGTGCGTGCACGCGCGTATCCGCATGCGGATGGGATGAGTGGGGTGGCGAGTGAGAAGCGTGGGTCTAACACCATTAGCGATCGCTCTTCGCCACAACAGCTTGCAACAGATGATCCCGGGGTGCTCTTCTAGATTAGCAAACAAGGAGCCGGCACCGCTGCCACTTATCTCCCTGTAAGTGCACCATCTATTCGTTCGTCGGTTTACCGTGACTCTCTCGATTTTCGCTCCGGGGCTAAATTAAACGCGCTCGGAAGAAAAGAAGGCAACGAGCAATCCTTCGTTCTTGCGCGAGTAGTTAAAGAACCGGCACCGGCCATTTTCTTTCCGTCACCCTTTCCTCCATTCTCTTTTTCTCTCCCGCCGCGGCTGTCTTCCATCCCGAATTTCTACGTGGTTTCAAGAACTGCTTTGAGAACAGAATATGAAGCAGTACGTTCGTGCTTTAATGCGGCGCAACGCTCTGTTTTTAACATGCAGTTACCTGCATTCCTGCGGCATATTCTGATATAATGAGGCGCAATATGTGCGTCATTCAAGTAACGACCTAGGCTCGCTACTTTACAGAATGTCTCTTGATACACGAGGCTCGTTCTTTAAAATGTTTTATAACGCTAAGTTTTATAGATGTGTAAAAGAGTCTCCATGGGACAGCCATATATTACATCTCTATCTCGTCAATATATTTTTATACATTTAACACAGAAAACGATATAGAAGTGAATACACGAGTATGCGAAATTATTGTATAATTTTTTCCTCATTTATGAAAATACTTAGGTACATATTCATCTTTTCATAAATACTTACATTTTTTTCTTTTACTTTTTATTTTTATTTTTAATATGTAAATCATAGAGGAAGATACAAAGACATTTTTACATTCTTAAAAATATTTTTCTTTTTTTTTTTAAATTATGCAAAGAGAAACAGAGAGAAAGAGTATATGAAAAATGTCAGAAATTGGATTTGCGATTTAAAAAATTTATAAATCATCTCTCTTAACAGAAATATTTAATTAAAGACTTAATTAACGAATCGTTATTCAATACTAATAATTGTTATACTAAAAATATATAAAAGAAACAGAACCAAAAAATATAATAAATAATGACTTCTTATAAATACTTCTTATTTTAATTAATTCATTCATTAGGAACTATATAATTTTAAATTTTAAAGATTTGTTAATTTTCGTGTATTCTTTTTCTACAATAATAGTAGTAAATTATAAATAAAAATGGGGATATTATGATTTTTTTTCTTTAAAAATATATCATTACATGTATTTGACATACTTTGCGCACAGGTTGAAAGAGAGAGAGAGAGAGAGAGAGAGAAGTATCATATTTTTTTCAGTATAAAATATTTCTAAAAATGCAAAGGATCCGTCAGAGTTTTATGAGAAAATGAATATAGTAATATAAGAGAACGACAAGCAGTGCCGTTTAAGGAACATGCAATATCGTGCAAGAGGTAATTAAGAAACGATTGAATTACTGTGAGACACGGTACGATATCATGCACGTGCTGACACTTAGCGAATTGAATTAACGGAATTGGAGCATTCAAATGCACTCACACATCAGCAATTCTGACATATAATATTCGTCAGATGTAACATGCTGCATAATTGTCCTTCTCATATCAGATACAATACCTGCGATTTACAAGCGCGATGTGAATCGAATAATATGTATGATATATTATACTCATACTCAGACTTACGCGTTACATATGATGCAACATACGGATTGAAATCAGAGATTTTGTTCCTGTATACGGATATTTTTTGAATTATGCATACATTTTGTTATAGCAACGTATTTTTTTAGTTTGCGACGCGCGTAAATAATATACACCATATCGATAAATTTCATTTCGCGAATATTAATTCGACATATCCATCTCGAGAAGATGCATCGACATGCCATTCTAGGGTGTGTCGGCATACACTCCCGTAGAATTAGAGCGTCAACCTCTTATGACATTGCACGATATCGACTGCATCGTACATCACCTCTATGCTATCTCGAAGGAATCGTGTTTAAAAATGCATGCGACGCAATAAGGACGAAACAACAAGCGGGAGGAAAAGACGGGAGTATTTCGCTCGACTACCTAAATAAAACAGGTTAAGAATGTATGCAGCTTCCTGCACTCGAAGAGAACAGGGCAAAGAGTAATCTCGTCCATGTGCTATTTATGAAACTTTATATACGCGATATGCGCTATCCCCTTTTGTGGGCGTAATTGGGTCATATTCTCTCTCAAAGAGACAAGAGCGAAGTATGTGGATGATATTGCATCCAGAAAACATTCTTCAAAATATATTTTCTATCAGCTCTTAAAGTCAAGATTACATGATATATTTCTATTATTTCAAATGCTTTGGTTTTATGTGTAATTAATAAAGACTAAATAAGATATAATATTATAGGAAATTAGTAATTGTAATCTTATATTTTCAAAAAATATTAGAACAAAAAATAATTAAACAAAAAGTAGATTGAATATCAAACTATAATAAATTTACTTAAAAATTGCAGAGATAAACGTTTACCTCTATTTGAAACAATGGAAGATAAACAGAAATGTAAAATGCATGCAGTACTTGATAAATATAGAAAATATAGAATTATAGAAGGAAAATATTATTCCCTCAAAATCTTTTTTCAGTTTTTCGAATAAAATCGCATCTTTTTCTAATAGTACGATTCTTACTATAAAATGTCAGTTTCATCTATTTCAAGCACTAAATTCATCAGATTGAATATTTTACATTTTGGGTTGATTTTACGATGGATTCGTGTTTCAATATCATTTTTCTATAAATCCACGATTAAAATTATCTAAAAATATTCCTTATCGATTGTAACATTTCATGTGCTATGTATATTCCTTGTACTTCTGTTATTTTTAAACATTCGCAATTAAAATTTGCACATTTATTCTAGTATGTCATGATACATTATGTAAAAAGTTTACAAGTTTTCTTTGAAATACATATATTGTTTGCTTGTATATCTGATAATACTTATAATCACTATTTAGTAATTATGTAGTAAATGTTAGTTTTATAAATAAATTAATAATTGATTTTAACGCTCTCTTATTGTACTATTTGATTAATTAAAAATTGGCACAGTTTGTATAACAAAATAATAAATTGTTAGTACTTAATTATTATTTCTTCGCAAATAGATTATATGTAACTGATATATAATATGCTAACCGCTTATCAAATTGTTCGTACCTGCTTACGACGCAGCTGGGCCTATTCATTAACCATCGCCTTGATCGACAAGTGTAACATCACGGCATGTTCTCATCTTCCTTTTGCGTAGCCTACCTCATACGCGACGCTCCAATTTCTAAAGTTAATAGCGCGCGATCCAATGTAGGAAACAATATTTCCAACTCGCCGCCTCTCCTCGGCACTTGGCCTGATTATCCTTAACGGTGGAACGTCTGCTAACTTTTGCCGAGAAGTTATTAATCGACATCTCGCCAGGATATTTCGCCTCTATTAGAAAGCGCTCGTTATAACCGCTTTTTATTCGTCGCTACTCTATTCATGCGGCGCGGCATGGCTCCTCGGACTTAATGGACGTAATTCGGTGGAAAGAACAATTCTTTCAGCCCCATCGCCTCACCCTGCAGGTCGTCACCATCGCCGTCGCCGCGACGGTTACGCTCTGCCGCCGATCGCGGTGGAAGAGCTTTAAGCCCGGCCGACTTAATCCGAAATGCAGCGAAGTTTCTTCGAGAGTTCTAAAGCGGCGGGCAATTGGCCGTGCCACGCGGATAGAATAGAGCTCGGAGGCAATTTCATGACAGCGTCTTGGGATGATTGGATCACCGCATCCAGCTCGATAACCCCTTCCGGCCCCCATATGTGTGTGTATGCGGTCTCGCCTCCTCCTTACATTACCTTTTGCTCTCTTCGAAGTCTCACGCTCTCTCCTTCCCTTATCAATATATAACCTCATTATGGTGGCGCGTATATGGATTCCAATTATCTAGATCCCGTTGCGGCAAATAACCTTTTTATTAAATTCAGCTCTATATATATGGTTTCGATCCGTCGCCAGCGTATACCGTCAAGAGAGGGTTGTAATACGGCCCAACAAGCCGTTATGATGAGAATAAAATAACCTATGCAATTACTACGTAAGAATCTAACTAAATATTATATATTTCGTGAGATATTTCGTAAGAAAGAGAAAGAAAGGAAAAGAGAGATTTTTGAACGATGACGAGCGCGAGTTTTCACGCCGGCCATGAAGCAAAGAGGTGTCACACGCAAAACCTTTCTGTGACATCGTGACTCGCTGTTTGGTTTATAGAAAGCTATGCAAACGGCGACCCGTTTCTGTCATACCTGTTCACAATGTCAATCGCAAACGAATACTATTCATTCTGCTTTAATGTAGACCTGCGGAATATTGAATTTCTCGTCCTCTACTTGGGGGGGCATGAATATTAATAAAATATTTAATTAAATTGGCAACAGATGGCACGGCAAATAGTATAATGCTATCAATTCTTTATATTATTTGGAAGGGGAGATCAATTCTCTCCATTTAAATATACAGAAATTAAATAGCATGTGTGTCTCTTAATAGGTAACGTAATACATGTTTGTGTTTGTATTAAGTTTCGTAAAGCTATATATGTATTTTAATGAGGGTGGCATTGATTATCTTTTAGTGAAAATTTACAAATTATTAATTATTTTCTACGACATGATATCGCATAAATATCTGAAAGATATATTTTTAAGATTTTAATTTTATTTAACTTTTTGCTTATGTAATTATGTATGCCTTTATAAGCAGCTTACTATAGAAGTATTATAAAATATTTTTACTTTTTACATCATTATATCTAGAGAACTGAATCTATTCTTGAAGAAATATTTTTTTAAATTAAGTTTTCTTTTTTAACTTTCTCTTTTAACAGTATGTGTTAAAAAAAGACAATATTAATAAAACTTAATGGATTAAATAATACAATCGTATTATAAAAATCCACTGATAAATTATTCGCACTATTTAATTACTTTTTCTTTCTCTTAAATCAGTTCGTTGTTTAATAAACGATATTTCGCTTTGCTC
This sequence comes from Cyphomyrmex costatus, assembly GCF_001594065.2. Classification (NCBI taxonomy): domain Eukaryota; kingdom Metazoa; phylum Arthropoda; class Insecta; order Hymenoptera; family Formicidae; genus Cyphomyrmex; species Cyphomyrmex costatus. The sequence continues at coordinate 170,461 of NW_017275130.1, forward strand.
CTCTCTTTGCCATAAGATACAAATATTTAGAGCATTAACCGACGCAGCTACAACGATATATTTCAAGAGCGTACACTGCTTTATGCTTCTTCATCTTCATTTACTAAATAAAGGTACCAGGAAAATATAACTTTCACAATTTAACTTTAAATGCGATAATAATTCGGGCATTAACGAGAAGAAGGAAAGACAAATGCGAGATACACAAATTGTCGAGAGAAAATAAAAATATTCGCTCGTAGAACGTGAAAAGCATGACAATAGACTGTAATTCCTGATGAATTTCCCTAATGTAATTTGTCTTTCGTATTAGTAGCGTTATTAAAGTTACAAAATTTTCTGACACTTCCTTCGTTTTCGCATTTAATGTGCGAGGAAATCGTTTCGCGAAGTTACGAGACGAAGATTAAAGAGTTCGTACAACGAGCCTCACCCGCAACAAAACCGACCCCTTTCGTCATTGTTCGCCGCTTTACGAGCGTGTTAATCTCACCCTACTGTCGGCTTTACTACTCTCATTCGCCGTTACGTGCGTAACGTGCTCTTGATTGTTATTCACGGAAGGCCACGCAGTCTAAAACCAAATTTATCTATTACCTCCTCGTTGTCGCTACCGTAACGGGTGTCGCGACAGACTTTACACGTGCATACTAAATCCGAAATTATGTGGTTACATCATTGCGCTGTCTGTCCTCTTAAATATTATACGTTAATATATTAATTTATAATTGAAATGTTTATTTTGGAGAGGTAACGTAATCATATTAGTTTTACGGAAAATACAAACACTAAGTATACACATACTAAATAAACTGATATATATAGGATGCTTCAAAAATAGTTGGCCAAACTTTAAGAGCATATATTTCACTCGTTGTAAGGATGAAAAAAAGTCATGTAAATATGGGTTTGAAAACGCTTCCTTTTCAAGTTTATAAACATTTTTTATTTACTTTTATTTTTATTGCAGAAATGGTTTCTTTCCGCGTCAATGCATGCTTCGTATCGACGTCGCATGGATCGTTGAAGATGTTTAAAAATTCTAAAAGTATTTTGTATTTTTTCACACGCAGCGACAGGAGTATCATACACGAGAGTCTGAAGATGTCCCTATAAATAAAAATCCAAAGGATTCAAATCGAGAGAACCAAGTGGTGGGGCCTCCTCTATCAATTCATGAAATGTCGAAGTGAGGCATGTCGTCCGACATAAATACATGCAATGTAAATAAGAAATGTTTGTAACTAGGAAAGAAAGCGTTTCCGAACCTATATTTATATAACTTTTTCTTCATTCCTGCAATGAGTGTAATATGCTCTTAAAGTTTGGTCAACTATTTCTGAAGCATCCTGTATATTCTTATATATTTATCAGAGATATCAATCATATAACATTAATTATTCAGATTGTTTGTCTAAGAGTTTAATTTTGAATCTTACTAAAGAAATTATCTTTTAAATAGTCATGTTAAAAGGAGATCATATGAAAACAGATTAATAATTTACTGTGGATTTCTAAATAAATTAGTAATGTTATATACATCATTTTATTTTTAAAATAATATAAATGTATATAAAGTAAATCTTCAAAATTTTGCAACAAAACAGTTTTCGTATTATTTGAGATTTTTGTAATTATGAAGAATGCGAAATTTTCGAAAAGATGAGAGTTGCGAGAAATTATTTCTTTCAGACAATTAAATTTCAAATTTGTTGGTAATACCGGCAAATGAAACTGAGCAACGTAATAAAAATGGCTATCAATTGCGCCATTTCTGGAAGCAGTCGCGTAGAAAATGTGTTTCGCATGGAAAAAAGGGCAAAGCTAAAAGCAGAAAGGTTAGGCGTCGGCATCAAGTTCGAAACGACAGGGGACAAAATTAGCACTGCGATTTGGGTACACGCGATCGGGATAATTCGGTTTTGTCGATTGCAATTCGAGCCCCCGACGTGGCAACAATTCGTTATCCGATTTCATGAACGTTTCTACCATTCCGTTACGTAACCGCACACCCGTCATCGATTTGTGCTCGCGTTGAAAGCCACGTGATGATCATTATGCTTCACATATTACATCACTTTGTACTTTCGCAGTGAGTACATGTTTATGGTATCGTTACATGTAAATCGATACCATTGATAAAACATTTTAGATTAAACAAACGTTAGTATGACTTTTGCGAGTTTAAACTTTGTAAATTGTATAAATTGATTAAATTACACCCCAATTGTGTTACAAAATACGTTTTATGATGCAAATAACTACATGGTATTATTGATCTTCTGTTACTGTCAATTTACTTCAATTTTTCATTTGATTTGCAAAGTTTTTCCAAAGTAAAGTAATTTATCTCAATTATATATTTGTTTGACATTGTCTCATTCGGTTTGAAATATTTTTTTCTCAACACTAACACTTAGAAAATATCAATTTCTCTGGTCAAGTACTGTACAGTTTACTAAATATTACCTACAACGTTCATGTTCTCTCTCGACACATAGGTCAAAACAGTAGCGCTGGACAAATCCCGAGTCAATTTTTTGAATATAAAAAAAGCTATTTTGTTTTTGCAGAATGAATACGAAGGCTTGAGGATTTTTGTAAACATTTTCGATTGTTCTGAACAACATAGCATATCACTTTTTTCCAGATTTTTATTCCCTGGTAAAATAAAAATCCAAACTCTATCAAAACAATTTCCCTTTCAAGCTTTTTATGCATCATCGTATCTTCAATAAAAAAAAAGATTAAAAAAAGATAGAGAAGAAATATGAATACAGTAATCATTATAAAAATTCATTAATTTATTAATTGTTAGACTGATTATCACATATAAACGAGATTGCTTTACTTATTAATGAATTATTACAATTAAACAAAATAGAACAATTGAAGGGCTAAGAGCCAGTTATGTATTAAAGAACGTTTAATTTAAAGACATAAAAATAATTACATTAAACGTTTCGATACCGATCAGGTCATTTTCAATGTTACAGTAAATGCATTATTATAAAATAATTGGCAATCTACAAAACGTTGCTTCATAGTGTTCTCATATTCTCGTTTTCTTCTTCTTATCATAATGTTGCAAGTCAATAAATTAAAATAGTAAAATTGTTCATTGAAAAATTTATAGCAGTAATGCTATAACACTATATATGAAGCAATATTTTGTAGATTTCCAATTATTTTATAATAATGTATTTACTGTAACATTGAGAATGACCCGATCGGTGTCGAAATGTTTCATGTAATTATTTTTATTTTTATATCTTTAAATTAAACGTTCTTTATTACATAACTGACTCTTAGCCCTTCAATTGTTCTATGTTGTTTTATTCTTATAGAGCCTTATTATTACTTTTTATTATTATTGCAATTAATGTTTATGTGAATGTATTATAGGTAACTAGTATAAATTGGTAATAAAAGAATTATTAAAATATTTACTGCTTTTCTTTGTCTAATACGTTGAGTAAGTTGTACGCCAGAAGATATATATCATATAAAAATATCATATAAACATCGATAACGTAACTTACACTACAATTAGTATAATAAATATGTAGATAGATGATAGACATTAACCAAATTGTGCATTGATCGAACCGTGTACATCACGATTTTCGTGCATCGAGCCATTACTATGGTACAATATCTTTTTTATTTTGATAGATAATTGCAAAGTGCTACATTGACCATAGGCGGCGCACATACAGTCGACACTGAATAAATGATTCAACATAAATTTTACGGTACCCATGACATGCTACGTAAATTTTACAGTCAACATAAAATGCAGGAATGGTTTATGGACAACCTTAAAATAACACGCGACTGCGACACCGCGCGATAACGAACTTCAAAGCAGCCACGAAAATCAGAATAACATGATAGGAAGCATGAATGTACACAGTGAACGTTAATTTTGGCAATATATCATAATTTGATTAATGTTAAAGAGCGATGTCGATGACAATAATATTAACAATCGATCGCGAACTCATTAAACGTATATATTGTTCTATCGATGCAATTTATTCTAATAAAATCGTGCAGGATTTATATACCCTTTCAACGACGTAACAACTTTACCGAGCTTATTTTTATGATCGTCGACAAGTTCATAAAGCGCATAACCAATGCTAGCTTGAGTACACAGCGTTGTACCAGTCCGAACCAAATACCGCTTTCATGTGTGTGTGACCAAACTATTCCGAATATCCGCGTTCACTAACGTATACCTTTGCTTGCCTCTGGTATACTTTCCATAATAAAATTATCATGAGCAAGAGAGATCAAGAGTAAAAAAACTTAGAAAGAAAGAAAGAAGAAAGGGAAAGGATTCGAACACGAAGTGCATTTGCGTTGAAATAACGAGTAAGAGAATGCATATATTTTCAGAAGAACCCATGGCAACGCATTTATAATTTTATTAAACTAACGGATATCAGAAAAAACACGAGTATTATTAATTTTAATCAAGTATATATTCAAATATAAAGTTAATATAGTAATGATCAAATATAATCTTTTATAAAGCTTATAACAGTCTAGCTGGATCTTAGTTGCTTATATATAATTTCGCGTGAATTTATATACTGATATATGTAGTCTTTCTAATTATTAAATTGTTAATCAATTTAATTCGTAATAGTACTGCGGTAGTTTATTAGAATTGCGTTTCAAGACCGACAATTGTTCGGCGCGTAGTTTAGAAAGATTACATATATCAGGATACAAATTCACGCGAAATTATATATAGGTAAGCAACTAAGATCCAGCTAGACTGTTATAAGCTTTGTATTCGTATTAATTATGTTGTTACATTGACGGTCTTTAAAAAATTTGATATAATCTTTTATCCTTCATATCTTTATGTATCTTCCTTCCTTAAAATTGGTTTATTAATTTGAATCGTTTGGTTTTAGAAATTGTCATTCTTTTGCAGAAAAATAATAAACGTTTATGTGATTTACTCAATAAATCTATAAAAAATAGTGTAACAAAAAATATAAATATTTCTGCTTAGTACTAACTTATAAGGAAAAAAAAAAAACACAAGAAAAAGAAGAGACTAGGAAAATACATATAACAAATTAGGAGACGCGGTAGTGTCTCCGGCCATGTTCAAAAACTGAGAAACACTACAAGTCTCTTATCCCGAACCACCAAAGTCCATTTTTGGAGGGTGCATAGGTAACTACTAAAATATAAAAAATTTTGAATCGAACGTTATATGTCCTGAAAGGCGGCATCGCCACGAGTAATTTGAGCCAAAAAAATTTTATATCGGTCAAGCCGTTTAATATATTCGTTAAAAAGAGTGATTACAAAACTAATTTCATTAAGGTATAATAAAATTTTTAATGTTAATTTGTCATTTGTTATGTGTCTATATATTTCGGAAGTAATTCGCAATTCTCCGAAAAAAAGTCTATAAGAATACGACAGTAAAAGAAATCGCGCGATTTCGCGAGAGTGTATACATATCTTCATATTCTACAAAAAAATATTTTATTCCATGCGCATATCTTCCATCCTCTATCTTTTCGTCTTCCATCGGAACGTGCGGCGCATCGTTAAATTCCTCAACGAAATAATTGAGTCAACTGATGCCATTATCTGACTACAATGCTAAATAGTATAATTGACTTAAATATGCCGTTTCGCTATGGACCGTCAGAGGTGAGAAGAAGAACGACAGGGAAGAGGAAGCATGGTGGGAATCCACGAGAAGACGAGGGGACGTTACTTTTTCACTTTACTTTCATAACTGAAACCGTTGAATATTAATGCCCGCGGGCCGAGGTACTCAGAAGCTTCTTAGCAAAAGGAGCGACCATCTCCGTGAAATGGAAATGAGGAAATTATAAGAGTAACTGGGTAAATTGCGAATAAAGGCTATTATTGACACGCGCTCGGGGGCTTGTAAAGGGAACGCGGTGGTGATAAAGACGCGATTCATCATGTTCCCTGATGGCACACGCCATCATGTGTACGGATATCTATAAGGCCATTATAATCTTCTTGCTCCATGAATTTAAGTTCAAACAGAATTCGCGGCATCTACCTCGCACAATAGATTCATCCTAATAAGAACCATCCGGGCCGCATAAACTTGCCTCAAACAATTACTATATGGTTAAGTAATCCCGTTCCTTCTTCATTTCTTTATCATTAATATACAAGTAAATTTTTACTTAAAATATAATATATGATCTGTTAGAATATATTTACAATCCATCAAAATTAACTATTTTAACTATAAACCGTTTTCTACAAATACCGAATTTCACTTGAATTTCAAGACGGTTCCTTGATCCGATCCTGCCACAACGAAACACGAATAACGTTTAACGGCCACGTTTTACGATTGTGACATGTAAAACGGAGGGAAATAAATCCACTGGAATAACAATTGTAACGTACGTGTAGTCATGACGTAATAAATCGCGCCATGAAAGCCAAGGAGTTTTCATCAAATGGAAATGCTCTGATTTTACCATGCATGTTGAATGCAAACCTTATAAATACCATTTAGTAAATATAAATATACATTCTATTTGAAGAAACAGCAACCTATATAAGACCTGTACTATACAAAATGGAAATTATAATTTATTATTTATATTATAATTTACATAGTCCGAATAATTTCAGTTTAAATTGTAAAAAAAATGTATTGTCATTGAACATCTTGATTAAGACTAAATCTTATTAATATTTCGTGAAAGAGGGGGGGAGGAGAAAAATTATTATTTTTATAACCTGTATGTTATTTCCACGAATTGCAAGTAAGCAGAAAATAGATATATTAATCCCTTGATACAATAATCCTGATAATCAGAGATTGTCTAAATTGAATCGTCTAGCGGTGGTATGCTAAGTAGGATTATGTACTATAAGATAAGATGCAAAGTTTAACTAAAGTCAGATATTACCGTAAGAAGCTTAAAGAAGTTTTAGAATTTAGGTAAAAAAAAAGTAATAGTTTTATTTTATTGCGATTACCAGTGCATCTTCAATATTTATATATAAAATAATTTAATATCTAATATATACAGAATAATTCAAAAGTATGTAGCTATGAGAAAATTTTAGAACCGTGGAAGTTTCACTATAAATGCAAAAATTCTATATATACAAGCGTATGTTCGATTTTTTTACATATTTAAAAACTGTTAAGGGGTATTATTATGTTAATAATTACGAATTAAAAATTTTCACTAAAAATATATTTTTAAAAATTTAAAGTTCTTTTAATTTCAATTACTAGTCAGAGTCTAATATTACACTTATGAAAAAGAAATTACAAAATTAAATTATAATTTCTTTTTCACTGTACCACACATTACTATAGTAATTGAAATTTCTATCTCTCTTCTAACTAAAATATATTTTCTCTAAGTTGTTGCGCAGGTCGTTGAACAACATTACAATGTTGCAAATGCAATTGTATATAATTGTAAGTTGCGAACTGTGTCATCAATATAACATGCAATAGGTACATCATCGTAAATTCAATTCTAGATGCTAGCGGCACGTTTCTAAAATACCCTATACGTCAATTAATAAACGAGATTGAGCGAAATTATACGTTCAACAATAACGTTTTGCATCTAAAATGTATTTCCCTTACATACTCTCGGTATTTCCTAGTCTCGCTTTATATACCTAATGTATTTATTGCGCTTAATTTCCCTTGATAAATTGTAAGGCGTTAGTAAAAGATCTTCATTAAATCATCGTTTAATATTGCGATTAAAATCTTTCTTCAAGTTTTCTGAAGAAAAGTAAAAATCTTAACTTTCACGACGTATATATACATATAGTATATAAAGTTTGAAAAAAAAATTATTACAATAGCAATCAGACTAATGCGATAGAATAAGTTACGCAAATTTTTAATAGATCATGATCGGACAAGTAATTTAATCGTTACAATTCACAGTTAGCCGCGGAAAGAATCTGCTTAATCAAAATGGGTTGATGAATTCAATAGCGCCAGTCTTCGTGTGGTGCACGAACGTCTGCAACCGGTCTCACTCCGCAGACTTCGCTGTCTCGTTTAACTGGCTTTGCGCGAGATATCGCAGGAGGAAGACGGAATTTTTTTCACGTCGAGTTTTCTTTTGAAGTCATCACGTCTGATATGCGCGCCAGAGTTAGATAGATAGAGGTAACAGGCAGAAGAGTTGGACCGCAGAATGGCGCGATGTCGAGAAGGAAGGGGTAGCCGCAAAATCGTCGTAGCGCCCGTCGTTTGCGCGGCAACTTTCCAGCTTCAGATAGATGAGCGGGGAAGTTTGAAAAAGCGCTCGTCGTCGTTCTCGCCCACCTAAGACCCCGGCGCTTTTATTACTCGTGCAAAGTCCGCCTCGAGCTCCGCCATCGGTACCGCGGTGCCGCTGCCGCATCGTGTGGTTCCGGCTTAATGTGCGGCTTGGATTTATCTGCTAGTAATCAATCGTGCGGCAGGAGGAACGAGAGGATTACAAGAGTGCAATATTTATCACATCCGAACGGTTTATTTGCATGATTTATGTTCCGCCGAATTCCGAAAGTGCTGGATTATTTATGCGGAATTTGCCACCGCATGCCTCGAGACCTGTAATGATCTTGAATTCCACGACGGTGGAATTTCTTAGTTATAGCAAAACTTCTTTCATCAATGATTTGCAATCTGAGCGCATTTTCATTGATCGGAACTATGTCTGAGCAGGCAAAGCTTTCCTCGATATGTCTCATTACTTCTTATTTAAATCGAAGAACGCGCATTTCCAATAAAGTTAAATTTATGAAAAAATAATATATAATACATTATTATACACGTAGGTTGTGTTCTGATGCCAGGTTCACTGCTAGTATTGAAAATCTATAGTAGGTATATATGTAACATAAACTATCAATTTTCAATACTGACACTGTATATCGGAATATAACCATAATTGGCATCAAGGATGCGCCGTTTATAGCTTTAAGTTATTTCAAACATTTTTATGAAATTAATTAAATTAATATTTAAGGAATATTTTCTTAAAATAATTATTCACTTTTGAGTTCCCCCCATTCCTAAAAACGTTCATTCTCTATTAATGTGTTTAAATTATTCTAATAATGTTTCAATTCTATCTATTGCTTAATTTATCTTTTATCTTATAATTAGTAATATTATTATAGAACAAGGTGGAAATAATTCTTTTTCTACTTATTTAAATTAAATTTAAGTTGTTAAATATATTGAAAAGTTACCTTATTAAATAAAAATGCATTTTTATCTAAAAATAAAGTAACCGTCAATTGGATTGTAATTTTTTACCTTGTTGAAAATAATATAATCGTAAAAAATGTTTTGTGTAGTCAAAAAGAAGAATGTATATTATTTTTTCACGAGCACTAGCATAAATAAGCACATTCTAATGAAAATAAAATGTTTATTTAATTATTATAACTGCAAATATCTTAAGCTGTACATTGAAACATAAAATATAACTCAAATACTTATTCTCAGAATTTCATGCAGTTTCAGCTTCATTCATCATAATTTAGATTTTCAGATTAATTTTAATTTATTTTGCTGACATTAAATTTTCAAAGTACGCAAATGCACAAACTCTTCTAATCAAGATCTTAAAATTTAAGCGAAAATACTGTAATGCTTTAAGGTTTTGAGACCACTGGCTAACTCCCAAATGGCGCTGTGATTCGCGCAAATCCCGCGTAGGTCCAATAATGAGGATATATTACACCCTTCTTCCCTCCATCATTCACAACCCAGTGAAAGTGCCGAGGGTATAATTTACGACCGTGCGTATTTTTCTCCCACGAGCACGATTGTGTCTCGATAAGTCACTCTCAAGTTTCGAAATTTCTACTTACAAAAATATGACACAATATATAAAACATTTTCATAATTCATATATAACAATGATAAAAAAATAAAATATACTAAAATATAACTCGTGCCAATATTGTCTTTTGTTATACTCTTCTGTAATTTTTATATAACTTTATAATAAATATTATAAAATATTATTATTAATAAATGTGATAAGTACGTACAGACATAAAGTTTACGTCGACACGTTCAAAAGGAGGTCGCACAATATTGCTGCACGAGCAAGACAATTCTGTTCGAACGACTTTAGAATTTGATAACAGGCATACACGAAGCTGCCGGAACTCTTGAATGCGCAGTTATTCTGCTGTCGAACTCTTATATCGAAACGACGACTTGGTTGTTTTTTCTTTGTAAACTTTTCAATTCTCAGTAAAAGAAAGTAGCGACCACGAGATTATACACTGGCAAAAGTTTGGATTACCCTCAAATTGTTACGTTCATGATTATGGCACAAGTGTATCGTAAAGACATTCGATCGCGATATGCATATCTTAATATAAACGATCAGCAACGATTTAAATATCTTAAAAGAAAATTGGAAAGCTTTCTAAAATTCTCTTAAATTTAAACGAAATTTCGAATTTATTTTAAAACTGAATAATTTCAAAGAAATTTTTTTTACGGTTGCAAAAGCGATGATTATATTAAATGTTTATTAATATTAGGAATTATGTGAATAAAAGTTAAAAAAAATTTCAAAAATTTTACATAAAAAATATTTTACATAAAATTTTTAGAAATTAAAAAATTCACATTATTTTATATCATACGTGTTGCTTAGTAATTTTGCTTTCTTTGATAAAAGAACATAGGTTTAATAATTACGTTAGAGAGAGGACGATATAATTACATTATATAGGCAAAACCATTCTCGCTTAAAAAAAAACTTTTAGAATTAAAAATGTAGATATGCACACCGTAGTAGTTGTTAAAAATAATTTAAAGTCACTTTCTGCGTAGTAATATTGTCATAGAGGTAGTTCTGCAAAATTAAATCACTTCAATGTGGAATAAAATAAAACACTATGTCACTTCGAGCTTTATTGTGATGTCGCTTTTGCGCAACACGATGAAATTTCCAAGAGCTTCTGGCTTTATTTTAATAATTACCACATTCGATACCGCCAACCTAAATCACAAACGTGGCTTTTACGTTATGCTGCAATATAACCCGGTGGTTGCAACCCGAATCCAACTGAAGCAGCGCGGTGCATGTTGCAATGTAACGCCGTACAGAAATTAATAATGTAACCGCCATTGCACCATGTTTCAAGCACAACGCGGAAAATTAGCCTGGTCTGCTGGTAGTTTTAAAAGATTTTTCACTCCTGGATGTAAGTACGCCTCAACGGAACACCACAATTTATCCATCTCCCGCCCACGCACGAAATACTAACCTTGCAAAGCTTTATTCTACGTGCACGCAATATTTCGCGTTTAACGTAGCTATGTAGCAACCGTTATTACAAATCATGCATTTATTTCACAATTACGAGAGAAATAAAGAATAACGCGGTCTAAATAATTTCATTTTCGCTTTGCGTTATTTTTATCGTAATAAATGATAAACAGTTTCTTTTACAAACGTTAAGCGCACTTCTCTTCTTACGACATGTATATGTGTATAAATATCTCATTGAATGAAGATTTTCAGACATGTATATTCATCTCGGAGAGATATTCTTTTTTAAATCCGACTTTTCTGTTCAAATCCCTTTATATATCTGGTCTTGTTACGCGAGCGAGAACCATTCTCAAGAAAATCGGTTTAAATGCAACTTCGTGATCGCAACTACGCGTTCGAAAATGATCATCTATCAGTGGACCCTCATTAACCGTCTCCCCGACGATAAAGCGCTGCACGAGATAGCTTATCTCTGATGTCGTTTGTCCTCGCTCTCCACGCTGGCTGACCCATCGAGGTCGTCTATTGGGGGCTCTTTTCTACCGAGTTTTCCTCGACCACTTCTTCGTTCCTTTCCTTTTCCGTCTTCCTTCATACACCCGACCGGTCACGCTTCTTTCGGTCACGTATCTTTTCTTCCCCTCACGGGTCAGATCCTTTCTCGTGGAAGCAGCGACTTTGAGAGGAGACGAACAGCGAACCACTCGCCGATAGAGAAGACAGTGGTAACAAGGATACGAAAGGGTCAAAACATTCGTCGTGAGGTTTTCTTGGAGTTGTTATAACCATAACGACACCTTTCACTACACATCGAATTCGAGGACTCCGCTCTCTCCTCTTAACTCTCTCTCTCTCTCTCTCTCTCTCTCTCTCTCTTCTCTTCCTTTTTCCTCTATAATTTTTTTTTATTTTTCCGTCCTGTGACTCAAATCGGCTTTCACGCCCCACGCGAGTAATCTCGCGGACCAATCGATAACGATCGACGTACGCGCGTTATTGCAAACGGTTATCAGTAAGATACGCCGGAAATGAGAATCGTTCTACAATCCGCTTCGCGAAACGAATCAAACCAGTAATTTTCAGACGCGATCGCGGCGTGTTGTTGGCTCGTGCGCAGATTGTGCGCGTATAATGCGCGCACAGAGTAAAGGGATGAAAGATACATCGCGAGTTATACAATCTGATTTGAGAAAGGGAAATAACCGAGCACAGGCGAATATATGTAACCGCACCATGCGCCGGAATATGGTGCGTTCGTTAAGCCACGTACGTGACTTCGTTGCGTCGGCGTTTTTCGCGGAGGAAAAAGGTGGTGCAGTGCGACGAGGGACAGAGGAATTCTCTCTCTTTCTCTCTCTCCTCTCTCTCTCTCTCTCTCTCTCTATCTCTCTCTTTCTCCCCCTTCTCTCTCCCTCTTTCTCTTTCTCGCAAAATGCCCGAAGCGTGCAAAATATTATATATCTGTCGTCGCTGATTGGACGGCGCGACGCGGCCTGTAACGCGGCCGGGATACGTGCGCGGATCAAAGAATGCGCGCTACGAATGTACTGCTGTTTAAACGCGACCGAGTCTCGTTATAAATATGTATGCATATGCGGAACCGCGGGAACATCCGCACGAGACAAGGAAATATCGACGTCCGATTATAATCCACTCTCGGTAGCGTGAGATTCGGTTACCGCGACGACGAGAGTAGATGCTCGTGACGAGACCGGGCCACTCGCTCGTACACGAGTGCCACGATGAATAATACATATGATATGAACGAACGATGACGTGTTCACTTTTAGGACATCTCTAATAATAAAGACTATCGCTGGCTGCGACCCTTGGTATAGCGATAGCATTTTATCACTTACGTCACTCATAATATAATTAAAAATTTTTATTATGTATATTTTTATAAAAAATTTTTATTATCTACATTTTGCTACAATAAATACCTATTGGTGGTTTAATTTGGTTTTATTGGAAACTTGGACTATTATATGTGCAATATATTAAATAAGAAATCAATTCCCTCTATTTTAATATCATTCAATTACAAAATAATCTGTATAAATTCAATGAGGGAATTGCGAACACGAGATTAATGTAAATAATATTATTGTAGTATATTACAGTAGAGAGGAACCTCTCATTTTTTGCATCCAGCAATAGACAAATGTATACGCTTTATAGTGTTAATATCATCGTATGGATGCTTGTACCTCTATCAATCACGCTTGTAAGTATGAGAAAAATTTTAAGAGTAAAACGTATGAAACTTTTTACAACAGCCAGTTGCTTGTATTGAAAGATGAAACCAAAAGAGTGGAACTACGAAACAGAATACCTTTGAATTAACAAAAAAAGAACATTAAAGTGTAGCGTGCCTCTTACACGCTACACTTACAGAGTGACCAACTTTATTAATATAAAGAAACTATGACTAGGTCCTTGTGACTAATCTACAAAAATATAATGTTTAGTTGGATATTGCACTTCTGATATTTACAATTAGTGTCACACTATAATCGTACATAATCATAGAACGCCATTTGACATACTCAAACACCATTACGTTCTCGATTTTGACAAAGGAGAAAATGGAAGAATGGCGAATAGGGAAAAATTAAATAAAGGTGATAATTATTTATAAGTTATAAAGGTCTTTATTTAAAGAATATTGACTTTAAACGACAATAATTAACATTTAAATATTACTAATATAAATTATAATTTTAAACAAAAGATAAAACCGATTTGACATTGCCCGCCGTAGCGATAAGAGTTTTATTTTTTATTTAAAATTATAGTTGTTATTAATAAAATATATGATTGTTAATTATCGTATTTAAAACAATATAACTGCAGTATCTTTGGAATGAAGACTTTTATTAATTGATAAATAATCATCGGCTTTATTTAACTTTTCCCTTGATATTTACAGTTTCTCCACTTTCCTATGTTTCTATATGCTAAAAATTTGATATAAAAATTTGAAATTCTTTTCAATGTACTCAAAGATGCATCGATTTTCTTCATGTGCAATTTGTACTTTAAATTTGTTACATGAGCTGAGATTTTACGGTTTCCATGTTATTGCAATAAACTAATAAATTAATTTCTTTCTGGATTATCATGAAAGTTCGGTTTTCGGTCCCACCAATATGTATCGATTAAATTCATGTGCTCGAAGATGCAACACTCTTTGATACATCTCCAGGGAAATATCTCTTATTATTCCAAGTGTTTCTTGATTGGTTCACATTAGGTAAAGTGATCGTCTTCGCGATACCTATCACGTGCACGCGAGACAGGTAATATTAAAGTAGTTCATCGTGTTTGTCAACTTAATGTCGTTGCGACGTAAAATAGACTGATCGATGGGTTTAGTAGCGTTATGCTGAGTAATATTACTTTACGTAATAACGTCTATAAGCCACATAACAGAGACAATAATTATTAATCTTGTTAATTGTTGTGTTGCTAGTTTCTCTTCGATGATTGTGTTGAAAAAATCTGCCGGACAGGAGTGTAACGAAATAAAAAAAAATTTTAATTTCGAGTACACGATGATGGATGGAATTTTGCTACAGTGCAAAACATGACAGTTTCGAGTTTTATTTATAGTCTGTGTTTTACGTCAAATGTATCAGAAATACATGTGTTGTAAATTTTTTTCTATTTATAAATAACAAATCGACACTGTACCAACATTAGTACAACATTGTACTATAATCTTTTTATTACGCGCATTGTAGATAACAAAAAGTATTTGTAAAACAAAGGTTTTATTTTGTGTTCTATTTCAATACAGTAATAAATTTGCAAATTAATAGAACTATAGATATATATCTTGTTTTACTTGTTCTCATATTTTTATAAATAAAAAGGAAAAAATTTCTCATTTTTGCATATCTATAAGTAAAAAATCAGTAATTACGTCTGTGATATCTGCAACATACATATATGTTTGTAAACGCAAATTTTCCAAAATTTATTTTATTGTTCAAATTTCACCAAGAGCTTACAGTTAAGTGGAAGCAACGAATGCGAATGCTAAATTAAAAGAAACGGTATGACACGAAAACTCACTCAACACAACAATGCAAAAGGAATCTCGCTCTCGCAATTGGAGAATCCATGCCTCGTTTACACAGCGTGCGTTGTATGTTTGCATAGCGATTCAGAGAGAAGCACATCGGGCACGATATACGCAGTGAGCTGTTGAGAGTACTGTTCACGCCGAGGAGGGTCGAATATGTGAAAAATACACTGTTTATCCGCAACAAAGAATCGTGCGAAATATAACGGCTGATTCCAGCGTACTGCACGCGGTCGAGCACGAGGATATCTGGATATTTTCTTTTTTAAAGAACTAAAGACGTATACACACAAAACGCGCTGGAAGCTTGAAAACTATACAAGTAATATAACTGAATGTGGTGTATCTTTCTAATAAAATTTATTTAATTTGATCCACAGCAAAGAGAACGTTCCGCACCGAACAGATATATGGTCATAACCTTTCTCTCACTAGTCGCAGGGCTTAGACAAAATAAATTTTATTACATTTTATTTTATTTTTGTATACAAGCGAATTTTTGAAGCGTATATCTGTACCAGACGCACTAACAGGCGCAGCGTTTAACTAATCGAAAGTGCAGAAATTCGCGCAAGAGTTTTGCGGAGAAATGAAATTGCGCGCGCCATTCGTTTGCAGGCGTGAACATTACTCAATTTTCAGCGGACAGCGTTCAGTTTGCCATAGATTTGATTTAAATGGCAGCCAGACAGGCAGGCAGGCAAGCGTAATTTTAGTAAAAGTCCACACGTCAACATCGAATGAAATGCGAATAAAATGATGAGCCAGAGAAAAAGAGAGAGAAAAGTAAAGAATAATGTAACTTTATCAAATGAAATAATATATCAAAGATAATGATTATTAACGCGTCACTTAATAAATAAAGAAGAATAAAAATCTTTACGTTTCTTTTCTCGCCAGCGTTTTAAATCTCACCATGTTATTTCTTTTGCGTTCCATTACTAAACAATCAAGTGAAATTGAATGTTACTTAGATTTGCCAACGACTGTTACAAAATGAGAAAACTCAATTGTCGTATAACTCCGATTCACATTAAGAATCACTTTGTCTTCAGACTACATTTATCAGCTTCATCACGACAAAAATAATGGATTCATATTAGGGCGCATTTTCTTCCACGTATAATCCTTCACGGACGTCACATTATTCGGATCAGTTATTAAACTTTTCATTTCATCTCTACTGACAATGAATGAAATGAATAAGGCCAGCGAAAATAGAAACACAGATGATAGAATAGAAACTCATTACACAATACACCTATATATATATATATATATATATATCTCTCTCAGATTACATTATTCCTCAAATTGATAAAGTTTAATCAAATGTAATTTGCTCTTGAAGCTAATAAAATAAAAGAAATTCTAAGAAAAATAATCTTTATAAATATAATTATGTTATATAAATCTTGTAAAATTTCTACGTAAACTGATTAATATATAAATGTACTTAAAAAAAAAAAAAAAAAACTGAGACATTTTTTGTACAAATAATATGTGAAGAAGAAAATTGTCTGAACTATCTTTTATTTGACAAACTTTGTTGAATCGATTCAACATATAATCTATTTTTATAACATAAACTTTTCACATATCTGCAAAACAAAATTAGTTTCAGTTCGTATATTTCTTCCTCAATCGCAATCTTTTCATTCGAACGACGTTATAATTAAACATTGCAATGCAACATTATAATTTAAACATGATTTAAAATTGGATAACACAATTTAAAAATAAATTTAGCACGAAAACAGCGAAATGCGCTTCAGAATGCGGTTTAATAATTCGATGCTATCTGATCGATTCGGACTATTTGTCGGCAATTTAAAAGTTAAGTAATGCTTTTGTGTAGAATCGTTTTTTCACCCAATCAAATTGCGGGCTACATTTTCAAACTGGGTATTTTATTTTGTAGATATATGTTATGAATTATATTTCGAATTGAACATATTGTGAGTGATTTCATACATACAACTGCTTTATGCAATCAATTTGCTAAATAAAAGTTAATTTAAATAATAGACCATTCTCTTTTTCTCATATTGAACTTATTTATTGTACAAAGAGTAACAAACTTTTTCTGAAAAAAAAAAAAAAAAAAGCATATTCACATATCAAGCAGATAATCATTCTCGCGTGCATTACATATAGTATAATAAGTATATATTTTGCATATATATGTTGCGATAACTTATCTACTTTTATAAAAGCCTCTTATCACTTGTCGCGCAGCACACCGTATTTCTTATAGATAAGATGCGTCATTTTATGCACCTCTTATTTCTTCTTTCGTCGCGAGACAATCATAAATTACCGATGATATGTATACACTAGATTAAATCAATCTCGGAGAAATTCAAGGAGAAAACTTTTTGCGATCCTACCAAGAAATACGTTGGAGATTACAATGACGTAATCAGACTTTTCTTCTTCTACCCCGGCCCCCTTGCAACCAATCCATCCGGTCAGATTTCTTTCTTCGAGCCTGTTGCCGAACCTCGCAACATCTTAAGGATGCGATTGCTCATACGCGGCGCGTACCTACTTCCGATGCAAATACGAAATATTTTCAGTGCAGGGTGGCTCAAAGCGGTACGATAAAGTGGATCGCGTGACTGCGCCAGCGGCCGTCTCCTTGCCACACATCGGCGGAGGAGAGATCAGACCTAGGTCGCAACGACCCTCGAAGAAGAAAGTCGAGTCAACAGCCCGGGGGAAGACTTTCCTTTTGCCTTAGCCGGCAACCGCTAGCCGTGACTTGTCAACCGACGCGTTTATTCTCCAATATTTATGTTGTCGACGTAACCACCGGAACGGTTATTACAGCGATGCACGCAATTTTGTCAAAAGGGTAAGCTAAAGAATGCACGGTTTTATGATGAGCACGGAAAAGCATTCGTATGCATATACCGGCGATATCTACATGGGTAACCGCATGGATATACGTACGTTTGCGTACGGATATCCCTGATATTTCTATTCCTCGGATAGAACCAGCGAGCGAATGGCATTACTTTTTTCTCTCCTACACAATTAGGTTCTCCCACAGTTACCATGGTCTATCAGAAACGATTAAGGCGCGGCACGACTTAAGCGCGCACTTATACTCGGACCCTTTCCCTTCCTGCCAACGGAAACATCGATCTGCATTTATTAGAGCGCAATTTGCATCGCGACGCCGCGGATTCGTGTGATTCTGTTGAATCACTAAAACGCGTATTCTTTTTTATAAATCTCTGCAGGACGAAAATGAATTCGTGTCTTTACATCTAATGCGGATATTTTCATTCGATTATTATTAACCAATATTAAATAATATTATTCTTTTCAACATCTTAATTATACGTATTGAACTTATAAGATGATGATACGTATGAACTTATAAGATGATAAAAAAACTCTGTTATATTACAAATCTCATTCGAAATACGTAATTGCGTTGATCAACGTAATCAGGATTGTATTTTAAATTTACAAAATAAGTAAATTTAAACGAATTACGTTGATTTTAAATCTGATTCAATACTAGAGTGTATCATATACTCTTCTTTAATGTTTCACGAAATTAAAAGAAAAAATCAAAAACCTCTGCGAACGCTATACAATATTCAGATTAAGAAGACTTGATCCTGTAAGTTGACTTAAAGTCGTCTCGGTAAAACACAACATTATATAAGTACGACATGAATTTTTATATCTTGAGAAATGAGAAAGAACCGTCAAGTCAAGTCAGGTTTTTGAATGATTCAAAAAGGGAAGCTTTTAATAAATTTCAAATATTCTAAATAATTCTGATTAAATGCTGACTTATAAGTAACTCTTTTTTCCAATTATAACTCAATAAACTAAAAATATTTATAATACTTAATAGTATTAACTAATTTATATTTAATTGTTATTTAGAGTACTATTACATTTCTCTCATAATATTACTGGTGTCATATATGGACTATCTGAGTAAACAAAAATCATATTAAAAAGTATGTCCTAATAAAGAAGATTTTTAATATTTGTTAATATTTATTTCTTACTTATACATTCGATATTTTTCTCTTTTTAATCTTTCTATCAATGTTATATCGATATACAGCGTAACCCATACAATCAATTTAAACGAGGTGATTTTTTTTTTATATATATCAATGCGGGACATAGCGGCTCTAATAATTTCGTTTTGCCTTCACAAAACGGTCTTAACTCAACTTAAGGGTAGTTCTGACCGCAACAAAAGTAACGTTAACAAAGGGCAGCTTCTTTTCGCGCGTGCGGCCAGTCGAGGGAGAAGATTCAACAGATCGATTCGCAGACCGCAGGCTGTTAGAACTTTAACTAGCGCGCGTATAAACTCCGCTCACGCAGTCGTCAAGCTACACAGCGAGCAACCACAATGAATAAAAGATGGTACTGTTAAGTTCAATCGAGTAGCTCTTCGTAAGTGAGACGTCTGATCTCTCTTTATCCTTAAGAGGTAATTTCTTATCTTATTATATCCTATTAAAATATCGATTTTAATTTTTGATTTATTATATAATTATTGAGACAATCTAATAACAAATTCGGTTGGACGCACTAGTACGCATTAATGCGTATTAAAGCCGTTGTACATTGATTTAATCTGGGTAAAAGTAAAATACAAATATTTCGAATTATAAAATACAGATTTTACTTAACAGCACAATAAAATAATTGAGGATTTCATATTTAATCCGTTTTTATATGTACATTAAACAGATTTTTACGTCAATTTTGTGTACAACGGTTTTAATGTGCCGAATTCAATGCGCATTGAATTTACTATAAAAAAAAATTATATATTCAAAGGAAGAGTGTCATTTGAGTTTCTTTTGTATTAATGTTGTTTTAGTCATTCATGTAGTAATTTTATTTAGATAAAAGTTTGGTTATAGACTAATTATCGCTTTTAGATAAATGCTTCAGATAAGCCAATTATGAATTTTATAATATAATTATCTTCTCTTTCTATCTTACATATATTTTTAGTTTTCTGTTTAATTTGTAAAAAATTGAATAAGACTATTAGTTAGAAAATGTTATTAAAATTTTTTAAATATCTCTTTTTTATGATGAAAAACACGAACGTACATTCATATCTCGACATCTTATACACTTTATATTAAAATACGAAGATATCTAATATCTCTATTATCGAGAGTTATATTTCTTGTATACGTACGCACGTACTTTTTTAAACTTATTAAATTATTTATAAAAAAGTTGTATTTTAATATGCGTAATAATATATAATTATTAAATATTAAACATGGATTAAACACTCTTAATTATAATTTCACCAATATTGTACTAAAGTTGTTTGTAATACAATAGAAACTATATGTAAAATATACATAAGTGTGCACGCGCGCGCGCATGCATATATTTATTCTTCAATAGAGAATTTTAAAATATTCCACATCATCGATCTATAATTGATATACAAAATTAAGTTTACAATAATTAAGAAAAATTTTATGCAAGCTTTGTTTGTGTACAGGCGCGTGTTTACGTATTTTTATACACATAAATCGATAATTAAAAATGCTTCAGAATTATAAACATCAAAACAAATATTTTTTAGTCCATATAGTTTAATGGCAATTGCAATTTGGCAGTTTGATGAATCTGTGACGTATTAAATTTATTTATAACATTTTTATGCTTTTAATGTAACACACGTATATTTACGAATACCTTATGTATACGTATAATATCAATTATGTATATTTAATATAATTTTTCGCACATTCATTATCGTGATTTAAAATGAAATAATTTATTACTCACCGACACGATGCGTAGCAGCGAAATTAAAGTACACCTTACGTTGATCTGTAACACACAAATACATTC
The DNA here is from genome assembly GCF_001594065.2 of Cyphomyrmex costatus. Classification (NCBI taxonomy): domain Eukaryota; kingdom Metazoa; phylum Arthropoda; class Insecta; order Hymenoptera; family Formicidae; genus Cyphomyrmex; species Cyphomyrmex costatus. Next base: position 191,734 of record NW_017275130.1, read on the forward strand.
AAATTACAGCAACGTTCAAACTTATTAAAATTTCATTAAAAAATTATTGATTTTATAGAATAAAATTGTAAACAAGTAAGAGAGTAAGAAATAAAATAATAAGTAACAAAAATTCATCCCACGGTTGCCCGATGCCTCCCTAGGCCGCTTCTCCTCGTCTCAGATCCTTGTTCCTGTCATAACAATTACATAACATTGAAAATATGATTAACTACAATTACATGTATAATAATCACATTAAGATATAATATATAGTACTGCACTTTCGATGTTAACCGCATGCAACATCGCGAAAAGAATAACGCGAATAAAGTACATATGTACTTTGTATTGTATTCAAAAAATTGTGGCTTTACATAAATATATGTAAAGCTACAATTTATTCAATAAATTATCAAATTAGTTAGATTTATCATCACGATTATCGAAAGATTTTTAATTGAAATAATTTTCAATCATGGAAAGTGTCCGTTTTAATAATTATCGTAAGTTACGACGCCGTAACTCAAGAAAAACTCAATCACAGTTTGCTAAAATAAAGCTTCTTATATGTAGAGAAGTATTGCATTTGTCTATTACTTCTCATTAACGCGTTTTGGAAGGTATAATAATAACAAAACAACCCACGCAACTACCCGCTTGCTCGAAGTTCATTGCTGAAATGATAGTGCTGTAACCTCGTGTAAATACATCGCGCAGTATGTACGTTAAAAAAATAAAATATCAAGGCTGCGCGCCAACCAATATAATAATAAATATTTCGTAGCCGTAACGAAATATTTATACGTAGTATAAAATAAATACGGATATATTCTGCTCTTCCAAATTAACTCGTGGGATTTACTGTTACCTGAATCATTCTATCCAACGATTCATGTATTATTTCTATGTTTCAAACCTGGAAAATCTAAATGTACAACATGAAATTTATTCGAATCCGAGCAATGCTAAAGCAACGTTATTATCTTATTATCTGTAAAACTATAGATTATAGTATTCATTTTCTATTTAAATCTTTTATTTAAAACAAATAACTTGTACAAAATAACTATACTTCGATAAAAAGCCATATATGCATTTATAAATAATTTATAATTAATTAAAGAGTGGAGTGATAATTGTTCAATTTGTAATAATTACGTTTTGTTTTAATGTTAGAGCGTTTCAAGAGTTAAAGTGATGGTAAATGGAACATTCGAGTCTTTAACCTGCCTGCTCGAGTTACAAAAGTCAAATGATATGACGCGGAGACTTTGTGTACACATAGCACTATACATCATGGAAACAAAATGCTACGCGACAACTGATATACGGGTATTGCCGTTGAAAAATATTTAACATTCTATTATGTATATTACGTTTTCTTGCATTTTGGATTAATTCTGATAAATAGGGTATTATTGCATCTTAAATAATTTAATATTTATTTGAAAAATAAAATTGATGTTATTTTAAAAAATAAGCATTTATAATTTATTAATTTATATTATAATATTTCTGACCAAAAATAAAATCATATAATTTTAATAAATCAAGAAACAGTATGTAGTATTTTAAGAAAAATGTGACAACTTATTTTTATTATTTTTTAAAAATACATGATTTTATTTCTTTTGAGAAGAAATAACAGAAAAAAAATAATTGCAAATTATATACAATTTTCATTTTTTAATCTCAAAACAAGAAAATCTTTATCTTTCAATTTTTAATTTAATTTAATTATAGGTCTTTTCAAGAGAAATGTAATTAATTAAACATTTAAATTCAAAAGAGAGATTAAATAATTTATATGTAATATTAAAAATTTCCTATTACTGATCAATTTGCCCATATCAATTAATTGCTACATTTTGTTTATAATTTCATTAACAAGCCGATTAAAATCGGCTGAATACGCAAATAAATAACAAGTACCAGATCAATAAACACCTTTTCAAAAACTAGCTCAAAAATTATTATAATTTCAACGTTTTTAATTCTCTAAATTTTTCCCCGGAATGCGCAATACTACATGACAGTTATAAGATAAATTAACGTATAAATAAATGAATGGGAAACTTCTCGCTTTCTATATAATATCTATATATATATAACTGACTAGCAAATTACATTTCATGTCAGATGAAAGAATTTTCATTCATGCACATACATACTTATATATACGTGTGCATACAAGTTTAGTAAAACAATCGAAAACATTTATTTTTAACACTGAGAGATAAAAAAAGTCTTTATACAATTGAAAAAGTCTCGTTATAGCTCGGAAGCTTTAAAAAGCTGTCGCTTTTTCTCAGGATCAAGCTAGGTAATTCGACAAAGTGCGGGTTGTTTGTAAATCCGTTTATCGATAAATCGAATTTTCACGCTTCACGAGTTCGACGTTATAGCGATCGTGGCGTGTCCTGCGTGAAGCAGCGAAAAGGACGTCGACTCTGCCGACCGCCGCGCCGTGTGATTTGGGGCGAGAGAAAGATATCGCCGGTCTGTGATTTTCTGAAATTGTGTTCGCGCGAATGAACGACGAGTCGAGGTACACCACCGGTCGATTGAAAACCTTCATAATCCGTTTATGCGCGTACTACAAAAGCCGTCGTCAGCAAGATCTGTATTTATCGCGTCTCTTAAATCAATCATACGCCGATGCTGCTTTTGACGCTTCGCAAACAGCTCTTAATTTATGAATGATGGTTTACGGAATCTCGCACTCGAAACACGAAAAACCGAAATTGGGTTCGAACGTCCGTGTTCAGGGAGATTAAAAAGACAATAAAAGAAGCGTGTGTGTCGCCCTGTCAAAATATTTGACGTACATACACATATAACAGCATTCAGTGCATTCATTTTCCAAGCCGCTAACGATCGCGCTGAAATATCACATAAAAATGATATCAATCGGCAAACGTGTTTCATCTTTCGCTCGTAGATCTGTCTACAACTAGAAAAAGCGAGCGAGTCAGAAAACAGCATCAGTGCGGATGGAATGGAGGAGAGTCAAGTCAATAAAAATCAAACGTAGCTAATTCGTTTAATGGCCGTGACCCAAACCTCCCTATTTATTTAGAGGGGTATCGATCGAGCAAGAGTTTGGCCGCAGGAAGGTTAACTGACGATCCGCAGTCACGTCCGCGCAAACACGATTGGTACGCCGATTTAATCTGCGAGGGATCCTCGAAAGGAATCATTCGTGTCGTTGTCCTGTTATTCCCCGATGGTTGAATTTCTGCAGCGTGGTATTACAAAGAATTATGCGTGAAATTGTGTTTTATGATACCGTCTTATGAATTTTGGCCTCGGTATTGCGCAGTCTGGATAATAGATCGTTAAACTATCGTGTTTGCATATGAAAACCAGTATGCGTGACGCTTTTGGCACGCCAGACGCGTCACGACGCTTATGATTAATTGCTCAATACTGTGCGCTGCGTTTAACAATCCGTAATTCATCATAATTATAGCGCCGATGTGAAGCACACGGCAAAAACTTGCGTTTTCGCTTTACATAAAGATTAGTGTCCTTTTTCTCTTTTTGTTTCTATCAGAGTTGCGCGATATTAATTATTCTCACATATGTAAGCAAATACAATGTATTTTTTTCGCCATCTCGAGGTATTCATTAAAAGGTAATCTTCGTGCGCGTATAAAGCGTGCTTATTCTAATTCGCGCATGTTTGTCCTCAAACGCATTTCATTACGTGCGATCTTCGGAGTAACTTTACGCGCATTTTCCGTCTCCGGTAATGGAATAAAGTTTGTCGCTCTCGCTAAAAGAAAGATTGGAAAGTTTCGAAAATTCGCGTCATTGAAGGTACTTTGCGTAATGTAAACTTCCGAGATTGCCTGCGCTAAACGAATGTGACTTGGAAAACGCGCCGTACGGCCTGCGTGGACGTCGTAATCGTCAAAAAAACTATGTGAGCCGAATTACTATATACTTTATTAAAGTTTCAAGATCGAAGCAGCTGCTGCTCGATTCAGCGAAAGTTATTATTTTTTATTATTCTTGCCTCTATATCTTTTTCTATTTATACCCTATTTTATGTGATATTTCGTCTTATTTCGCAAGCTCTTATAATTCTGTCACGCAATACAAACAAAAACTCTTGCTGATTCTAAATATTTTAAATTCTGCAAGTTCCTTCAGCATGTTATGCAAATTTCGCATTAAATTTTACAGCATGTTGAGCATTTAACTTTTCAATGTCAATAAGCGCTACACGCAGACACTATTGTATGTATCCATTTTACCGAGACAAATATGGATCGCTAAATTTTTGATACGCCTGTAAAAACGTTTCATTTCGATTGAATGATGTATGGAGAACGCATACATATAGCTACTATCGATTTTCCCTATCCTTCTCTAGAGTATTGTGGGAAAAATCTCGTAGTCGGTTACTGTCCATTCCCTTCGAAGCTAACACCGTAGAAGCGCATTATCGTCAAGGGTTCACCTAGTGTAAACTCCTGGGGTTGCATGTGCAAATTGAGCGCAAGTTGTTTAACACGATCGTAGGACTTCGTCGGAACGGTACAGTGAGTCTCCAGTCCTCGTTGCACGTGCACAAACTCCTCTCGTAAGACTACTACAATAGTCACGTTCGCGGAAATACAATCGCCGAGCCGATCTAATCTTGTGGATTCTTGTTGCAATCTCGTGCATCTACAATGGCAAAGATCGAATTGAGTCTTGCACGCGGATATCTTTATATATTCTCTTTGACATCAAAATTGTCACAGAAGCTCTTATGTAGATTTATATACATGCAGTTTTCTTTCAAGTTTCCTTTCAAGATCAATAGAAACGTGTTTTCTCAAATTTACCTTCATAGATTTGTCAATGAATAAATTTGTTCTTTGTTTTCTTCTTTTTAATAATATTATATGTTTCAAATTCTTATAAGGTAACGTCTTTTGATTTCAGATTTAATTTAATGTTCATATGTTTGTGAAAAATATAAAAAGACAAATATAAATACGTTCCGTTGTTTTAAATTAAACGTACAAAACATTATCGATTCCATGTTTGGAAAGCGATCAACGGTATATCAATTACACTTTCAGTGAAGATGTAACAACGAGTCATCTAGATAGAAACTTCATTAAGGATCGTGCCGAAGTATAGAACGCGTGCCGGCAGGATCTAATGTATTTTAATGGAATTCTTCGGCGCGCGGTCATTTCTCTTAACGGACTGGTGCGCACGCCATAGCGGCAGCTTCTTTTGCCCGTGGATGAGCATTAGCGGAAAAGTTACCTAAAGTACCGCGACCCTGCCGCAGCTGCGGGCGGTTCGCACGCGGTTTTTACCGTGACGCGGAGGTTAACGCTCTTACTTAGCTTAACGTTCGTTAAGGGAGCAGCTGCCGCTCTTGAACTGCTGGAAAATGTCGCCGGTTTCTCTTTTTCGTGTGTCCAAACGGTAGGTGGAAAGGTGGTACTTCGTTTCTCTCGCGTCTACGTTTCATTCTGCGCTTGTGGACGCGCGAGTGTTTCATTCTGTGCAACAGCATTTCGTATATATCCGAGTATATATGCTTACAGTACGTATTTCCGACTTTGCCGCAACGATGAACGACGGTTCGCCTCGTTAGCGACTGCCTGAATTTAATCCGTCATTTTAGTCGTGCCAGTCTGCATTATTTAATCGACTTGTCTCTAATTAACGCATCGCGCCTGTTTAATTTCGCCAGAGCATCATAAACGTGCATCGCTCCGTTTTGGTTTTGGTATTACTTGATAAAGGGAATAGCGTAATGGATGCATGCCGCTGATATATTGCAGTACATCGAAGTAAAAGCGATTGATCGTTTCGAGTAAAATTGAGTTTGACACTTTCAAAAAAAAAAAAAAAAGCGTTGCCTTAAAATAGCAAATATAATGCTTTAATTATATTATTCAAGTTTATTAGAATATATGTACGCATATATGCAGTATATGTATATGCAGGATATTTAAAAAAAAAAAGCTCCGATATTTTAGAGGGTAGATAGTAGGTACACGCCATACTGAATAAAAAACTTTTCAATAAACATAGGTCAAAAATTCCATCGTTTCAAAGATATAAATAATTCTGTATGTTATAGTAACATAACAGACTTATTGGCTTCTATGAATCGCATGCAACATGAATATTTACTTCAGTGCTTACAAACCGCATTCCGAATGTTTCGTTCAATTTACGTACATATTGCGTAATGATCTAGAAAAATTACGCAATTAAATTCAGCGTGCTTGTCAAATAATTCGACAAAGATCTGAACTCTTTAAGGGAGTTTGCGACTCGTGAGAAGATGTCAAGCGTGTACAGAAATGGAAGGAGGACACGTGGAAGACCTTCTGTAAATATCGAGGTAAAGGTTTGGACAGATTACCTGCTTTTCACATCGCGCATGCAACTCGTAGAAGCCAATAAGTCCATCATGATACCAACATACAGAATTATTTATATCTCAGTCAGAGACGGTTGAATTCTCGACATTTACTAAGGCTTTTTTACACAGTATGATGATTACTATTTACCTCATAAATGCTGGGCCCTTTTTTCACAAACACCGTATACATGTAACAATTTAAATATAATGTATATACTATATACACACATATATAAAACGTCATATAATAAACATATATATGTATACGTATATATGAATTATAATAGATTATTGCATGTGTTACCTTTATGACCGAATTTAATCAATAACCTCTAGAGTAAACGGCGTTGTCTCATTAAAATAATGTCCATTAAACACGAATATAAAATTAATATAACAAACATTGCTTTGAAACGGGAGTTGGAAACGATCGTCGCTCGACCAGTTTATCATGACAGTACGATTAATTAATTTAATAATTCTTGACATTGATAGGAAGCGTACAGAATATATATGATATTTTACATTATTTATACAAGTAATTACAATTTTCTATAAAAAATTGAATTTTAGTAAAATAAATTTTCATTCTTCAATATCATACATTCTATTTACCACAGCAAAAGAAACTGAGAATCTTTTTACAGTTTGTAGATTTTGAATATACGAATTTAGCTCCAGAATATCGTTGTGTGTTGATAGCAGCATTTCCATTTAATGAGCAGTTATACTTCATTCAAAAGTCCCACAACGTGCGACATAGTGCACTGTTACAATGACAATGTATTACGCATCATCGCTCGTTAATACAGTGTGCATGGTCGCCTATTAATTTATCGGCGTATTATGCAACGTTAACCGTACGATCAGCAAAGCTTTATTAAAATTCACTGCGTTTGACAATAAAATCACTGTAGCTACTCGTGGAAATAACTATTCGCCTTTATACCTCAGAGTGCGCACATAATGGTGGTAAGAACTGCCACAGTCGGCAGAACGATCGTACCACGAGGTAGAAACAAAGATAGAAACGTAATTTTCGCAGTAGATTGAAAGCCAGCGGCCGGCGCGTTTATATACATACGTACTAAGCGAATATTTAAGAATTCATTGTTCCTTCGTCTACTTGGTTTACCCAGTGCGAAAGCTAAGCCTCATTGGAGATCAAAAATCTCGAATAAAACGAGCCTTGCATTATAGATATCCATTCGAACTACCCCAGCGCAAAGTCCATAACTACGTTTGATGATAACGCGGTCCTCACCTGCGAAGAAGAATCTAGATTCTGACGTGTCCTGAAGGAGGGAAAGACAAGAAGAGCCGCAAACCAAATCGAAGAAAACGAGATCGAAGAACGGTGAAGCTGTGCTAGGTAAAAAAGAAAGAGAACGATATGGTAAACCGGAGCAAGTAAGAAAAACGGAGCAAGAACGAACGCAAGGGTAAATAGGTAGAAGAAGAGAGAGGAAGGAGGGAGAAATGTGGAGGAAACCCCACGCGCGGTAAAGCGAGCAAGAAAAGGCGGGATGGTCGGAGAGAGAAGTGGCGCGAAGGCCTTCAAATGATTTAGCCCCGCCGTGGGGTTAGATCCGCAATTTCGTTTGAAACATTCATGAGAAATATCCTCCTGGCCCGGTACCGCAGCTGCAGCGTTTAAAGAATTGCACCACGCGGTCGCGACCGTTTACTTATCTCGATGGCTTCCTCCTCGGGGCTCTCAACCTCACAAGACGAGGATGTTTCGCCCGCATAACTGGATCTTTCTTTGGCGTAGAAGGAGCGAAAGATGGCCGAAGGGGAAAAGTGAGTAGAACGAAAAGAGAAACAAAGTAAAACAAAAGGTAGGTGGATTTCATGGTCTTCTCACGGCTGAAAGAAATTCTAAGCGCGGATATCCTCCCGCTGGTACCAGATGAGCTTTAACGAGGTTACGGGTCAACGCCAATTTCCCAACCAGGTAGGAGGATCTCTCATCCAGTCGTGCTCCGTTAGATCGGCTTCAGCCCGGTTTCGTTGCGGCTCCACACAGACGAGTTACGAGTTATATGGTAAGTAATTTATGGAGTTTCGAGAATTGATGAAACTTGTCAGGACGTTCCGGTATTTCGTGAATAATTGTGTCATAATTTATTTTCAAAGAAGTCAAGCTTTATTAGCAAAAATATTTAGTGAATAAAATTAAGATTAACATTTTTTTTCATATTTAATTGATATATTTGCTATACAAAATGTGTAATTTTTTAAGTAATTATAATATCTGTAATGTTTTAATATAATTAACAAGAGTATAATATAATTACCAAGAATATAATTAACTCTCGAAGTGTTAAGTTCTGATTTTAATAGAACTTTGTGTGTGTGTGTGTGTGTGTGTGTGTGTGTGTGTGTGTGTGTGTGTGTGTGTGTGTGTGTGTGTGTGTGTGTGTGTGTACGTATAGGTTATGTAAGTATAAGGGATTTAGAAAATGATTTGTGGCTAATAAAGACTTTAAAGGATGGAATCACCGCCTTATATATAAAATAGGTTTCAGTTTTTTTCGTTATACTATTTCAAAAATTATTCAACTATCAAAAAGTATTTTATAATAGAATTAATTCTATTTATAGCAATATTCGATTTTTTCAAAATTTATATTTTTAAAATTATTTTTAAAAAATATTGTCTATGTGTGTGTGTAAATTCATCTATTTGTATAATCTATATATATATATATATATATATTGTATATATGCAAAAAGTTTTATTAAAATCACAATTTTAACATTTTCAAAAAGATTCTTGTGAAACATATTAATTTATCTTTACTAGTCAATCTGATTTCAACCTTTAATTTAATTCGAGTTTAATTTGATTCGAGAAAAATAATACTTTTTTTTTACTGTGACACCAGGCTACTTACTTCGTTATCTTTCTTTGCAAAATCGATATTATAGTTTAAACAGGATTACATATACATCTGTTAACTCTCTCATATCTCAAGCAATTATCTCAGTACGATTTTCGTCGGCTACCGAGTCGTTGGTGTGGCGACCTCGTCCACGTGTCCTCCATTCAATTATCGGCCGTTCAAAGTCGCCATTCGTGCACGTCTGTAGTTGCAGTGTTTGCAGTACATACAGGTACCTCGATTGTGTCAAAATCTCTCTTTGCGCCTTCTCAGGCTCTTACATCAATTCCCGGACAAAGTCAGTCTTATTATCCTCTTCGTACGGTTTTTCGTCGCAATAATAGTTACACTTTTCGAAAAAACGTCTATTGAACGGAAATCGTTTGATTGAAGCAGAACTATAATTTCTATACGTTAAACGATTACAATGATTTTCATCACTTTGCTTTAAATTTTAGTATCTTACAAATATTGAAAGGATCAATAGTTGATATTATATGTAGGAAAACGTTAATTGTATTCTAAATTGCAAATGTATCAAGCAAACTAGATGTATACGAAATTATTATATATTATTTTAAGAAGGAGATGGTTGGTTGTGTTCCCTTGTAAGTTTCTTATATATTATATAGAAACTTATAAGGAAACTATATAGTCATCGCAGTTGCTAAAAGCTTCATTTTAGAAATACTGAGGCGATGATGACGTACACAATCTAAGTCATAATCTAGTGACTTGGTTTGTTGCGTGATGCAGTTTATAATTTCAGATTGGAAGTTTCTTCGTCGGAGTATTTTAACGTTCGAAGTCGCCTTCCTGCGCGAACTGACAAAAGGCGACCATTTTCTATCTCTGCAACCCATATACGTGTGTGTGTGTGTGTGTATGCACACACACGTATGTATACTATATCCAGCGAGCGCAATAAAATGAGAGCGACGCGTTAAACTTTATTGCGGACGGAGGTTGTTGCTCGCATCTCTGTGGCGTCACCGTCGAAAGAGGCTGTTATAACTTTATCACTACTGTCGCTCGCGCGTAGGACCGACATTGTGGGTCCTCATTTTTGGTTCGAGAATGTCCAATATGCTTTACGCGTCTCGGTTAGCGCTTTAATTGCATGAGCCATTAGCGACGGCTGGAAATGGCAGCCTGAAAAATATTGCTAAATATTGGGGGATTATTACTGAAGGAGAATGTATGTAGGCGATCAGTAAGCTGATCGTACAATTCCTCTTTCTCTGGATTTTTATAGGCTGATATATATGCCAAAACATAAAACGGTCAGAAGATTGAGAATGAAATATCGTTGAAATTTGAAATGTCTAGATAGTGTCTTAAAACAAAGTCATCAAATCGTTTTCTATAGATCCCTATTACGTACGTCTTTATATCGCACTCGTATTTATTGAATAATTGGACCATTCGCAGCGTTGTTGTTACAAAATTTATTTTTAGCACACGATTGTGTACTACGTGCTCCAGATTATGCATAGATGTGCATCGCGACACAATATCTTGCATAAAAGTAAATGCGTTTTAAACTGAATTGCTGGATTATGCCGTTGGCACGGATATCAGTGTAAATGTAAATGATAGAATGACATTTTATGAACGTAGCGTTTATTTAATATCTTTTGCATAAAAAGGGGTCGTAAAAACTGAACTATATACGCCCGTTAAAATATTACCTTGGTTTTAACTTAATGCGTGTGTATCATTGACGTATGAAAATTATAATCTTTGCGAGAAATATAAAAACCGAATGTATCGCGTAATATTTAAATAGCATTTGAAACTCTTTCGAGCAACTATTTGTTATGCTTTCAATCTTTTATAGCGCATATCGTAATAACTTCAACGTGCTTATACGTGAAATTATAATTACCATCGTCCGTTTCAAATTTCCGACTTCCCTGCCCTAGGGGTGCAAAACAGAGATGGGAAAGCGGAAGGATTATAGGGTCTAAAACCATCGCCCCGCCGCCCACCCCCCTCATGACCATTAACTAATTGCATTCTACTAATTACTCGCAAATCCTTCCGTTCCCGCTTCCTCGTGACTCTGTATACGCTCGGTACACGATCGTAAATACCTCAACTTCCAAAGAGCTGTGAGCTCCCTCCGGCGCTCTACCTTCCTCCGGCTTGTCAAGAACACAAATAAAGACTTTAAACCGGTTAACCGATCCAAGCGAGATAGTAAGACTGAGTACACAAGAACGATCGTCGCTTTCCTGCTTCAATCTCTTCACGAACTGTATAGTGACTATTGCAGTTTTTCGTAAGCGAATACTCGGCGCATGGCTTAACGTGAGAGAAGCAACCATTGTGCTCGACAATAATACGGACTGCATTACGAGACGAGGAAAATATATCCGCTATACTACTTTAATTCGCGAATAAATTTCTGCTATGTGGTCCTGGTAACCACTGAAGTTTGTAGCGTGAAGTAAGTTTTTCTCGCGAAAACGCGGAAATTAATTTCAACCGAGATCAGCACAAAACCATTCCGAAGCATCGTGATTAAACAAGGCCGTATATTATTTCGCCCCGAGTCCCATTTCACGCATATGGTATTTCGATCTTTGCACTATATCGTATTGTATCAGCCACCGCGCGCACAGATCGTATATCACGTTGATAATAATTCTTATGACCGTCGCGGAAAAAAAAAAAAGATTATTGCCACGGCAAAGATATATACAGGGCGCTCTTAACCCGAAATCTCTACGCTGTTCTGCCCTCCATTCATTACCCTCACTACCCTTCCCACCTATTCTTTCGCCACAAATCTGAATCCCCCATCGGCCCAGCCAGCACGGAACGCGAACGTGACCTCTCGCTGGTACAGCGAATGCGGGGATAAAATGCATTGGGAATTACGTATATCCCCCAGTGTTCGTCGAAGTGAAATATTTCCTATCGAGAAGCATCCCCCGCTGGCAGGGGTTTGAGGCAACGGCGTTCGGTCAGGCGCTGGTTTTACTCGTGGGAGAGAAAGTTTCGCTAAAACGTTTCCGCTGATAAATCTTGTTTACAGATGGGCAGGCTCAGGTGATGCGTGCGCGCTTCGTTCTCGTCAAAACTTAAAGTACGAGCAACTTTCGAAATTCACGCGGGACGCGCCGTGCCGCGCGGATACCTACGTGCCGCAGTCGCGGCCGCGCCGCGTTGGCCAACATCGATAATTGGCAAGGAACGCGTCGGGAGTCGAAACACGCGGAACGACTTTAGAACACGTCGTGCGGTAACAGAATCACGATCGGGATGGCGGTAGATGGGCGTTAACTGCGGTGATGTTTAGTCGAGGTAATAATTGCCGGTACTAACGACGGCACTTGTACGGATGTGGCTCGTAATGTGTCCAATTCAATACGTTGCTTCATATACAAAGTCGTCCTCATTCGGATAACTTATCGATTGGCTGATTATATCTGATTAAATTATTGCGCAATAACTTTGGCAAATTGCCATATTCCTAGAAGTAATTTCCTCTATTAATAATTTGAGCAGCTTATCATCTTATGACTATACGATGTACTCGTATTATATAATAGTTATTGTATCGAATTTTCACAGCTATGTTTTCGCTCTGATTTTTAAAAATATTTTTTAAATGTACTTTTTTATTTGATTTTCATAAATAATAAAAAAATACTAAAGACAAATTAAATTTTTGATATAGGTCATGAAACGTTTTTCGTAAAAATTTAATTTAAAACATTAATTTTAAATAATAAATCTTTTATTGAAAAATTGAATTTAAACTTTCTAATTGTGTTAAAGTACGTTTCTAACTATAATCATTTATTATAATTAATTTGCGTAAATTTAATATGTAATCTATACATATCTATAGATATAATTAATATGTAATTCTATTCAATATTAATATTTTAGTCCAACTCGAAACGTGTCACCAAATCGTATAATTAATTAGCCACATATCTACTAACACGTATTCGAATTACGAAAAACTACAACTGTTATTCACAATTGAAGAAAAACGTTCTGTTTGCCTCGCAAGGGAACGGTACGCTGAAAAGCGCAGCCAACGGTTTTAATAATTGCTACAATATTCAACAACTGCCCGTCTACGACAAGAGGATAAACGAGTGGCCACTCATAAGTTGAATGTAAACGACTTGCCTGTTGAAATATCGATCGCCAACGTATAACGGGTAGACACTTATTCGCCGCTTGATATTAATGAGAGATAAAGACAATTCTGCATACACACATCGCATTTCTTCCTCTTGAAATCATACCCCTCATTATAAAAGTAATCCCAAGGTAAATGCAGAAACAATTGATTCTTAAACTCTTAAACATGTGAAGTACATACCTAGACAAGAATCTACATTGTACGATCATACATAGTTAAAAATAAAATTTTATTGACTGCTGTGCGAAATAGTTTAAATAGAGAAATAAAATATCACTAGATATAGATATCAGAATCCGTCTAATCTAATTACTTAGATATTCGTCAATGTGTCCAATATGTGTCTATCTTCATATCTTGGATAAGGTAAAATTGTCCCTCGAGATATCTACCATTATTCATGAAGAGATAGTGAAACTCTCGTCTAATATCTCTACTGTAGCCTGCTTACAATGTTACAATCGCTTTCAATTTATCACTTGTATCGCCAGACGGATTTCAGCCATTTCAGGTGACCGTTGTGTTTCGCGAGTAATGATTTAGAAAGTGTGTGTGTGTGTGTGTGTGTGTGTGTGTCTGTCGAGAATAACTTTATTGTAGAATGGGCAACGTAGAAAACGCTGCGTCAATGCCGTTACGTGAGATTATGGCTAACCAAGAACACGAAAGAGAGGGGTGCCATCCTTCGCCGGCGCGCTCATGTTTCAAGGAAAATATAATGACAAAAGAAAAGGAGAAGCGTAGAGCATTGCGCGTCGGCGACGCGAACGCCCATCTCTCAATTTGCATTTTCAGCATTTTGCTCGCAGGCAAATAACGACTTCATTACGGCGCTCATCAGATATAAATGACATATTTGATTTGCGTCGGCGTCGTCGCCGACGTCGTCGTTCCCCGTCTCGTTCGTCGTCGTCGTCATCTTTGTACCCGCCACCTGCCGTCTTCCGCAACTCACAGACAATGGATGTTGGATGCTTGCATACCCGGATTCTACCCTCTTAATGAGAGGAGAACTTCTATAATCGGTGATCAGTTTGCGAGCAAGACAGACGTCGCTCATATTGAACCATTCGTGGCGATTAATCAGGCTCCCACTTGTCGATTGTGCCATCATTTCTACTTTCATAACGGATAGTGGACGATTTTAGCCGAAAGCTATCAGAATTCGGTTGCGAGCATATTGACCAGCTGTCATTACAAGTTGCTGTTCGCACACATTAACCGTTATTGATACATTCCAATTTTCACAACGTTAATACACGATACAATTTAGAGTAATAGTTCGTGGTATCATCATAGTTCGATAAGTACTATATGAAATAGAAAGGCTGTGAAAAAATTAAGTATAAAATAAGATTGTCATAAGAATATTTGAAAGCAATCTTGTGTGTGTTACTTGTGCAATTATCGTAATAATAAAAATATTTAACAGGATTTGTGTTCTTTCAGATAAAAAGATTTGCTGTTTAAATAAAGCAAAATATCATGGTAGGAAGCGTCACGGTATGTGCAGATAAAAATCGTAACATGCAATTATTGATAGAATGCTGATTTCGAGCACGAGAAAAATCAATTAATCACGAATCCAATGGAACGTCTGTTCCGACGTTTCGGATTATCTCGTATACGTTCTCCTACAGTTACGAAAAGATTAAGTGTTAGAAATGAAGGGCATCGACCCCCTCTCAGATAAGCAGAAACACTTGTAGAGCGCTCATTGCTTCCAGCAATAGAGTCGGCTTTTCACACCGGATTTTCATGATGCGTCGCGCGTCGGGATGAGGCGTTTCATTTGCTTCGCATATCCGATTTCTCGGTCTCGCAGAGATCACAGCACGTGCCATTGTTACGTGATTCTGATCACCATGTCGAAACAGCCGTGCGATCAATTTTGGCCGGTAAAAACATGTAAAATGCAATGTTATCGTGACAAACGCCACGGACATACGTTTCGCCGCGATACATATAATGGCGTAGTCTCATTTTTCATTCGCTCCGTGAATAAATGTTTCTCCGCCACAGTGGAATGGAATATGCGAAACAAGCGTTACCCGATATTCGCACAAAGCGATGCACTTCTGCCGGGCGTTATGAAAAATTACGTCGGATCGTATTTACACTGTCAAACAAATTCGCGTGCATGCGACCGGGATAATCCTGCATGGGTTGTATCAAACAATGTTATTCGCTTTAGAATACTCAAGTATACATAAAAAAGTATGATTTTGCCAAAATGTTTACAAATTTAATTAGATAGATAGGAGCTCAAAATAATTTTATTGGACCATTAAATTATTTTGAATTATATACCTAAATAAATTTGTAAATCTTAAATTTTATAAATTTTAGATTGTCAAATCATCAAAATAGTTATGTAGGACATTCAAGTATGACGATAATGCTGCAAAAAGTTTTGAAATTCTAGCAGTCATGGATTGAACGTTCTTTTACCATAATTATTTTAATGGAACCAATGGTTCAATAAAATTATTTTGGATCTGCATATATCATGTATATACACACCTATATATGTACATATTATATATATATTTGTGTCTTTAAATATTTCAGCAAAATTATCTTTTCCGTTCAAGTTATATAAATAAAACTATTATATGTTTAAAACTGACTAAGTGTCTTCTTTACAGAAATAGAAATTCGAAAATAGAGATTTAAAAGGATCTTTCGTAAACGTCTAATTCATCGATATTCATTTTACGTAACTGCAAATGGACGTATATTTTTATAAATGGTATAGATATTCAAATATTCAAACACAGTTCAATCTTAACACGACCTTCTATTTCCATCAAAAATTGAAAGTCGAAATGCCTGTTGTTTTCCCGAGTGCTGTTTTCATTCTCACGATCGACCCCAGACCGACAACGGTGGCACCGTCCATAGCTGGCAAATGCCGGTAGAGCGGAAGCCACTGGCGAATGACAGGTCTCCAGTATTTTTTTCTGCCTATCGTCCTACTCTTGCTCTGTCCGATCTAGACTTGATCCGTCACACCGGCTGCTGCGAGATGGAATACGTGATGAGCACTCGCCACAGTTATTTCTGTTCGGTGCCGATTATTGAAAACCAATGGTATTTCAAAAATGACGAGCAAAACACGGCCAATATAACGATGTAGGAAACACGCCATTGATAGAGCTGATAGAAAGTCCGGTTCAACCGAAACGGATGTGCGGACCGACAGCAAAGAACATTGGAGAAGAGGAGGTAAAGGTGATATGTCAGGTAACCGAGAGAAGGCCGATTGTAGGTTGCGACAGAAGGTTTTACGATCGAAAGAGAATTCGCTCTGCCTAAAGCTGCGTCGAGAAGGAAAAGACCATGGAATGCTTTGGAATGCGGGGGAGGAGGGGGAAGTTGGGTGGAAGCCGCCCTCGTATTCGTTGCCCGATGATATACATCTTCGAGATCCGATAAGACAGGATAGATACGTCTCACGGCATCTTACCTCTTTACCCGCATTAAATCGAATGCCAGGGTATTCTCATGCATGCCAATTCCTCTATCCGGCCTTCTCCCCAGCCACCTCTCTCTCTCTCTCTCCTTTCTCTTCTCTCTGCGGCCTGCCTCACTGTACCTTCGTGTTGTCCGTGATTTATGCCTTAACGTAAATATCGTTGTCGTCGTGGCTCGAGTGCCCCTTGAGCTGTGTTACACCGCCACAGGCGCCATTTCCACCTGTTCGCGAGATTGCGCGTGCTTATGTACGCGCTCCCGTGCATGGAGATACCTCGAGGTAAAAAGGGGAGCTTTCGTGACTGATCGCCTATTGTCGACGTAAGTAATGTAAAGCGCACAGTAAACACAAACATGGCACGCGTGCCTGTATGTACATGCAAATTTAGTATAACTAATATTTATTAAATTTAAGGACCTTATTTGTTTCGGCCATAACTTTGCGCATAATTAGAGCTTGCACGTGTTATAACGAAAGTAACGTTAATCTTTGCATGCTTGACGTTTACTATTAAAAAGACTGCGCTTTTATCTGACAAGGATAAAGTATGAATATTTAACTTTACGCGAATGGGTTTCAGGCAAAAGTTTAACCTTAAAATTTGCCAAACTTACGACTTAAAACCAACGAAATTGCGTAATAAATTAATCGATATACTAATATTTGTTTAATATATATTTTCATTGACTTTTTATAAGATTTAAATTAATATAGAAAAATGATGTGCACAAAAAGATTCTGACAATTTTAACGTAAGTCCTTCGTTCCAAAACTAGAAGAAACGCTTTAGCACATATAGCTTTCATTTTAATTAACCTATCTTTTTGAAGAAATCTTAAGAGATGCTGTTCTATATTTAGGATCTTAAAATATACATATGTCAATACATCAAGAATGTTTAAAAAGGGTATATAAAATTTAAGATATCTCTTTGTATTCCTAACGAGAACGAAAAGATTTACCTCAATTCTTCTAGATTTTTATCCTCGCAAAAGAAAATACTAGTTCAGCACTGCAACCTCGTTATTTTTAACTACGCAGTCTGCGTTTTTACGCCATTTCGGCACGTTCGGTTAGCTGTGCCACCACAACTCGGTTGCATTCAATGACGTATGTTACGACAGCTCGATTGCTCTAACGAAACAGAGTTGGTCGATCCTTAATATCAATCCCATGGGATACCGACATAGACCGAGTGCGCGAGCCTATTCAGACGAATTCGTTAATGCGAACCATTGCATTCAGTTACTATGCAAAGAGGGATCAATCGGTACGCGCAGCGGCCGATGGCACGGACAGTTAATGGCTCCCACGTTCGAGGAATTTAAGTCACGTAGAAAAACTATTTGAACCGCGTGAATTAGCATTCGGCACGGTGTCCGATCGAACAGGCGTTTCATCGGTGAGAGACAATAGAAAAATCAGTTGGCGCAAATCGATGCGCAAATAATGTTGGACGACGGCACAGTCAAATCCCGATTAGCCTCCAAAAATACTCTCGTTGTGTTCCGCTTAACCCTCCCAGAATTAAATGATTATTTGTTAAATGAAAATATTGTTTTTCACACAGTTTGATTTTATTCAATTTATAAAATTTACGTAATATTTGGGAAATATTTAAACTGATTATTCTTTATATTTAGATTATCTTTAATCAAAAAATCAAGAAAATTTTCTTATTTTTCAATATTTAATTATCAACATATTTTATAAAACATTAAAATATTAAATATATAATAACTTAATAAACTGAAATTTTGTTTGGGAAACATTTTTTATTTATTTTTTGTCAAAATTCTGCTTGTAATATATTTTTTATTAAAAAAATTATCTTGATTTTTATATAACATGTTATATCAAATTAATCAAATTTCTTTATATTGTTATTTTCACATATTATGTAATTTTTATAAATCAGACATTTGACGATATTCAGACCAAAAAAATTTTCTCTCCTGCAATATTTTTCAAGCCGCATGCATTTTAACGCCGGTTTGTTCAAAGTTTCGCGACTTGTTCTTCTCGAAACCAATTCACGTCGTTCACCGGGCCTTCGCGAGACTCGAATAGCGATAAACTCGAAGAAATTAACCGGGCCATCAAATTGTACTTTGTAGAGAAGTTCTCATTGGCTTCCAGACTTTAAACGTCGCGCTTTACGAATTACAGATCATACGGGTCTTCAACTTTCAGATAATTTACAAACTTCGTCTATTTTTTCTAACACGACATCCGTCCAATTATAAATTTGCAAGAACAATTATCAAGTCATAAATTTAATTAACAATTAATATAAAATGTAAATAATTATTACTAACGACTTCTTTTGTCTATCTTTCTAGAGAAAAAATATTTAATTTCATAAAAGATCTGTCTTTAATAAAATGACAATAATATGACGTAATATTCTATTTTAGAAAATTTATTTTAAATTAGACTGTTTATTATTTTAATATTGTACATTACTGTAAAAAAAATTGCATAGTAAACTAAATAAAGTCTTTTATTTTTAAAAAATAGAATAAATTTTTTTCAAACCGTCGTTTATATACATTTTTATATGGAATATTATTCAAAAAATCAAGTAACATTTACATTATTTTATATTCGCATTATGTTTAATGTGTGTGTGTGTCCTTGCAAAACATATAATATTTATTTAGATTCAAATGTGAAATAACGGTTAATGTTATATCTATCGTTATTGCAAATTTGTGTAATATTTATCGGAAATTTATGTCGCTCTTGATTCTATTCTGTGTCACTAAAAAATGAATTGAAGTTAATTTGCATGTGTTTTACAAATATCTGCAATCGAGAGTCAAAGAGACGAAAAGTTTAATATGCTTTAGATCTCAACGTTTAATATTACATTTTCATAAGCGAACATTACCGTTCAATTATATTATTTACTTCCGTAATAACTGTGCAAATTTTTCAAAAATAGAAATTCACAGCGGCATGTATAATATTAATAATTTGTTTTTTTAATAATATTTTGTCACAAAATCGGTTGAAAAACACGTAAACAAAAATATGTAATAAAATATAAATGTTATATTGTTCGAATATACTAAAAATTATTTATTGTATATAATTATACAAAAAATATCCTTTATAGTAAAAATTATATCTCTTTATATGTATTGTAAATAATAATAATAAGTTTCACAAATATATATAAATTACGATATGATCCAAATTTCCAACTTGCAATGTATGTTTTAAAAAATACTCGCTAAAAATATTGAACGTCTGGATACATTAACATTAATTACTATTATGACCCAATATGAACACCTGGCGTTACTATATGTATTAATATTATGCATTTGTACGTATTATACCTATATTACATGCAAGTTATGCAAAATTTCATAAATATTAATTGATATATGTTCAAAAGTAATTTTCACACAATAGTGATATAATTTAATTTTATATTATAGTGTCAAGAGCAATATTGGTAAATATATTATAAATTTAAAAAATACAGGAGTTATCATGATAATAGTAGGGAGGAAAAGTAATTCTTTTCAGAATTTTCAATATATTACTTTAGTAATTAAATTAAAAAATAAGTATTATTAAATCCCATTTATACAATATTAAATATAATTACGCTCCTTAATTTTCTTTGTACAATGTGCTTTGCGCTTTTGATTTAACGAAGGATTAATTTCATAGTCACGTTTATAGTGCAAACGTACGGCGCAAACATAAATCATATTTAATAATATGAATATGTATTTATATTATTATGTAACGCGCACGATTACTTCATATTCATAATTTTGAAGCCGTATTAGATCACCATACATCGCAGATACTAATTAAAACGAAAATCACATTAACGCAGTTATAGAGATAATTTTCATTTAATTAATCTACAATAATTAATTATAATCATTATATAATAAATGTAAAATATCGACCATACTTTCTATGATTTTCAAAACTACATAGAATGGGCAATTCGTATCTGCATATTAAATCGCGCGCAAATAGCGACGGACATAAATTTCGAGGGGAAAGTTATTGGCTCCATTAAGTTTCCATGAGACGCAAACGCATTTGCAAGCGACACCCGCAATTAGCATACAATTTCCACAGAAATAAAAACTAATTAACGCCCAACCTAACGCGCGCGCCTAACACCGAGTAGCGTATTATTAGAAAATCGATTCAACGAAATGACTGCGCGACAGTATCACTTTTTTGACTATGATAGCGATGGCAAGAATAGCAAGAGCGAATAAAGCAAAAACAAATCAAATTGATCCGATCGTAAGGACGTGGAAATTCGTCCGCCGATTTTCGCACCAGCCCCATCCCCTTCTCGCCGTATCGCTATCCCTTCGTCAGAAGATTATCGCAATTGCCGGTAGGGAGAAGAGTGGTCTCGATGCCCGCGGTGATTACGTGGAATGGATATGGGAAGGAACGAGTCCAATCTAAGCATCACGCTTCGATGGGCAATATCAGTGGCTTATCATCCTTCCTAGCTTCCCCCGACTATACGCACGCGGTTCGCGCCGCTCGTAATATAAATTCACACTCTCGTCTTCCTACGCGAATAAACATTGAAATAAGCCGACACAATCTGCACGCCAACAAATGTCGCCTCTCCTATATTAATATCTTCACAAATTATAAAATCCACGCTTTTATTTTTTATTAAAAGAAATAGGATCAGCGAGAGATACTAACATCTTATTAAAATTAGATGAATGAATTACTCGGTGAATTACGTCCTTCTATTTGTGTACTAACTTATTCAAAAGTTTTATTCACATTTTATTCTAATCTAAAAAATCCACAAATAAATTGTGTGAATACTGAAAATAAATCATCTTTAAATTAGTCTTTAGTAATTATTCAAAATCTTCACTCTTTTTTAAATTATTAATTTTAATATATGTTGACACCAATTCGCTCGTTAATTGAATATCATTAATTATCTTTGTTCTCCGTTCTTACATTAAAACTTCACATTTTCTTAAATCCCTTGAACGATTTTGCGATGACATTTGCGTTTCACATCGCTGATTTTATCCCTCTTTGGTCGAAAAGCAGAAAAGTTGCGGTAGATGTATTTCTATGCTTCGATAGATAGAGGTCGAAAGGTGAATGGATATATGAGTATTTTGATACATATATATATGTATATGTATATACGTATATATATTCACACGATATACGCATGTATACGTTTAAAAATGCTTTATATGTGAGAACGAAATCGGAGCATTCGGTGCGCTTTGTCGACTTGTCGCCGCCGCCGTCGATATCGATGCTTTCTCTACGCATCGGACAGAAGTGAGTTCAGGAGAACGTAACAAGAAGTTTTCCCCGAGTTTTTTTCACATTGATGCTCGTCAACTGTCTCGAACAAAAAATCCTACTTGCCTGAAGACAATATAAAAGGACTCGGAAGGACTATTTACGGGATTTGGAAGTACTATTATATGTATAACGATTTTTCTCGCGTTCCACATGAAAGAATCCTCCTTCTCGTTTATGTAACAATTGAAAATCTCGTAATATAACAATTGAAAAGTTTCTTAAGTGAAGTCTGACAAATTAACATATGCAACATCTAGCTAAATAATATTTTATTATTATAATTTAAATAACAACTCCTTGCCAGTAAATAATTAATTTACAATATATAAATAATACAGATAACTCAAACTTTATACAATTTCTTAACTTTCTCTACTTGGAGAGAGAGAGAGAGAGAGAGAGAGAGAGAGAGAGAGAGATATGATATATCTAAAAATTTAACTAGATAAATATTTGAAAATGCTTTTGTTAAACTATCAAAATAATTGCGTAAGCTAGTTGCTAAAATGTCAAAATTTTATTGATCATTAGATTGAGTTTCCCTACATAATTATTTTGATGATCTAATAATATTTTCTGTATCTACCTAAATTTTTAGATATTTCAGTAAAATCGTTGTTTCTATGCGCGTGTACGTATATGGAAATGCTTTTTAAAGAATTATTTTGTTTATTAGAGTATTTTTTAAAATATTTACTTATGGTTAAATCAACAAAATAAATTATACAATATAATTATGATATTATTTTTAAATAAAATTGTTTGTGATTGTTATAAAATTACATTCACAAAGTACTAAATTTTCTCACTTGATATGTTGAAACTGCTGTTTTCAGAAGAAAATCAATCATACCAAATTGCAAACATAATATTCGAGGTATATATCACAAACCGTTAAAATAATATATTTAATGTCTTATTTCATTTACTTGGCACTCTTAGAACAGAATAAGATAATTCGAGAGATTGACGATTTCAACATCTGATAACGTTTCAATTTCAGAAGTTATTCGGGCGAAAAGACATTCGAGAGCGTAACTCGATTCATGTATTTCCATTTTGGGTACGAATAAGACCAACAATCAAATGAAGTTCTAGAATCTTCGGAGCGTTACAAAATCATTCCTCGCTGCATACCAGCTCTCAACGAGTACCCGCGAGAATTGCGTAGTATACGGAAATAGTTTTATTACGAACAATCCGGTCGTTAGCATGTACGAAAACTCACCGGCGTTTTTAGCACCAACGTTGGGATTTAAAGGATTTCGCAATGGGATTACGGCCATCGATCATCACGCGCACCTGTATCTGCCTTAAGCGGCAATATTGGAAGCGGATTTTAACGCCGGTTTTAACGGTCCGTATCGCGTAATATTATCCTAGTATTAATAATGGCGATAAATCAACAGACTGGGGAATAACGTTCGACTTCGAGCTCGATATTCCGTTGGGTAGCACAGTCGAATGTATATAGTGGCACTCCAGGGAACCGCCGATGTATGCCGCGAGTTTCTCTAGCACGCCGAAGCACGAAATGCGCTCCGGGGGTAGAACGGAAGGGAAAGACAAAATTACGGCTGCAGCGTGCATAATGATCTACTTGCGAGCTCTCCGATGCGCGGCGAGGAGATTTACAGCCGCGGTAACGTTCGCAAATGTGGTCGCCTCTAGATACCGTCTTGCAAGAGCGCAACCTGTCCTCGACGTTTCTGTGTGGATAAGAGGTGGCACGATACCGTCGTACGATACACAAGCGGAAGTTAACGCTATTCACCCGCAATACGATCTATTGGCAGGTAGCGATATCGCGCTGGTTAACCTTTTGACTTAGCCGGCCTTATTTACATCCATTTTAGTATTATGAAGTGAGATGAGATTTCAATTTTAGATTAGTAATATTGTTGTTCTTAAGAAAAATCATTCTAAGAATGCAAATAATTCTTATTTTTCCGGTCTTTAATATTAAATATATTATTACATTTTTTGTATCAATCGCAAAAGTAAAATTAGGTACAGTACCATATATCCAACTTTAACTTTCTGTCTGCAATCATATTTTTACTCTCTCCATTTGCAATCTACTCTTTTTTATTTAGCCCAAATTTTTGTTACTATTCTAGACTTTCGAAAAATGTGGAAAATTTAGAATTTTTCAATATCTCTATTACATTACCAAAGATTTTTCACTCAAATGTTAAAATATCTATTTCATTTCAAATTGAAATTTGAATAAAAATGAGGGAAATTCATTTGAGAACCAAATTTCATTTATGCCGAAGTAGATAGAGATTGCAAGCGAAAATGATTAATATTTTAATTATTTGAATCTTTAAGAAGATTGAAGTCATATTTTATCTACTTATTAATATTTATATCTTTAAAAAATCAATCATGCTAAAATTTCTATATCACATTTCTAATAATTCATAAACTTCTCAGTTTCTTGTTACAAAACGATAAATTGTAAATTAATTACAAAATGTTATTAATAATAATAAAATGAGAATAATATGAGACATGCAAAATTTAACCGAGAATTTAACTTCCATTATACATATATGTAATATAGTCCTTAAGTATTATATTAATTATAATCTCAACTAATATAAAAAATATGGTACTATTACAAAAATTTATTATTTTATCGCGCGTTCCTAACGCACTTTCTTATCGCGTCTTCTTTTCAACGTTCGTTATTCTTGCGTCGCGCCCAATGTACGTAATTACTACCATTATCTTCTAATTCGTACGAACAGCAATGCCAAATAAATGTACAATTAGTCGCACGAATATAACAAATGAATTCACTCACCGGTCGACGCACCATCATTGCCAGTTGCCGGCTGCTCCATTGTTTTGGACGTTCATTCACTCCCGGATACGAGTCGAAATAATGTGGCGCGATAATCACTCACCACCTCGTATTCCCTGATGCTCCCTGTCGGTCCATCACTTTCCTTCTTTACGCCGTCGTTATTCTCTGTTTTCGGATTGCACGCGTCGATTGAAGAAACACTGACCGCGAACGCGCAGGTTAGATCAGACACCAACTATGTTCGTTCGTCTTATTGCGAGGCACTTCAAGTCTTACGGCATTCGTGACAAATTCGGGATGTGTTTTCCGTTTTATATATATATAGTAAGCTTTGGAAAATCTAATCGCGCATTTCTTTTATAAAGACGCACGTAAAATGTGATTGGATATAATTTTCTTTATGTATACGTTTATGCTGTAAATTTATGTGAATATAAACCTTAAGAAATTTACTAATTTTAGCCCTATTTTCACAATCTATGATTACATAAAAATCAAAGTAAGAAAGTGTTATTTTTTGTAATAAACAATTTGATAATAATTGCAATTTTTTATAACTAAACGTTAAATCGACTTTTCCAACCTTAACACAATCTTAGCGGTTAGTTATAAAAAAATTTCTACGTCGTTATTAAATTGTTTATTATACAAAATAACGAAAAAGCAATTCTGCTAAAAATTAAAGATAACCAAGAAATTTATGAATAAGTTTTATTAATGACTCTTATGATAACCTTTAATCTTTAGATAATCGGACATTGTGAAAAATGATCGTAGTCGAGTATTGTCAAATTCGATTCATTGGTGTAATGGGCTTTCTACGATAAATCATTATCTAAGCTTTAAATTTTAAGACGTAAGAAATTAACCAATCACAATTAAATGTGTGAGAAGATTAATTAATTATGATTGATCAATTTCGTACGGCTTAAGATTTAGACCTTAAATAGTGGCTTATAGTAATAAGTCATTGATGTCAATTAAAATTTATATTCACAACTATACTGTTTATCGGATCTAATGCTTAATCATTTTATTATTCACTAATATTTGGTGAGCACACGGAGATAAAATAATACGTCGTATTCATCATGCGGAAACAGAACGCATTCTCAGAATGAATAGAGTGCTTTCCAGCAAGAGACACACAGTAATCATTTCATCTTTGTTTAACATTGGCAAACAATAAGGATGTAATGATTCACTGTCGTCTGTATTTCTTGCTGGAAGCTGGAAACCGACGCGAAAACGACCACAGACTTTCTAGGTATACGTTGGTATATGCAACGCTTGCGAACATTATTTCATCCTTGTTGTTTATCGGATGTTGAACAAGGATGAAATGATGCTTACAAACTTCATGCAAACATCAAGTGAAACGTACTCATAGAAGTCTGTGAAAACGGCGGAAATCGCCGCGCATATTACTTACACGATTACTGCGGGGGTGCTTCCCATTTATTTTATAACGGACGAAACTTTCAAGACACGCGCAAACTCGTTCAAGGTTATTCGCGTGACACGCCGAGGAGTTCGTATTCACACTTCACACGCTATCTATGTATTTCAATCTTTGGATAAAGTATTATATGAGAAAGAAGAGAGTTACACGGGAGCAGTTTATGTGCCGCGAACGCCGCTGTTTTACTGCGGCTCGTGTCTCGCGAACGTCGCGGTCACTTATCTCTGTTCGACTTGATTCGATTAGAGTTTAACGCACGGAACATAGTTACCAACCCGACCGCGCCGCGAGCTGGCGAGCCAATAAACGTCGCGTCGCATCGCGTCTGTTGTGAAGTTGCTGCCGTATACTTCAATCGGTTTATCGTGAATCCGTAACTTTTCTTATGTATAATTAGCGGCAAGACACTACTATGTCATCAAATAATTTTTAAGTTCACTCACGCGACGGATGAAATCGGCGATGCGATTCGCGCGTCGCCGTCGTGTTTACACTTTACGTACCATCGCCACATACTTTATACACTTCAATCCCTGAGTGAGAAGTATGAAGAACATTACACGGAGCAGTTTATGTATCACAAATGCCGTTGTCTTACTCCGACTTATACGCGTCTCGCGGGGGTCTCACGGAATACTACACTTCTTATGTTCTTATTCGACTGGCGCACAACGCACGATCGTGTGACGCGTCACGCACGACGTGAACGTAGTCACCGACCCCCTGCCGCGCGCCGGCAAGCAACATACGTCGCGTCGTATCGTGTCCGACTTGTAAAATTGCTGCCGCATACTTCACGTTATCGTGAATCGTAATAAAGAATGAACCGTGTGTGACAAGCGCTATACGATGTGCGGTCTCCGCGTTTCGCGTTATTTCGTCCATATATCCAGAATAATGTATCACGAACATAAACTTTGCTATGCAAAGTGACGAGTGAGTATCTAATTGATGATTAATTCGGACGATTTCGAATAGCCAAGTTTTCCGTCCGTTTACGTACGAGCGAGTGCTTAACAATGCTGAAACTGCAGATTGCGGGAAATAGTGACGTATCAAGTAAAGATGGTTATAAGTAAAGTGTATTGAAAAAGGAGAACAACTGTCCATTTAGAAAGATTACTGATAACAGGAGTCGAGTGGTGAGTAAATATATTATCGTTTTTTCGAGTGAGACTATTTGTTTACTTATTGTTTCGTCCCGCGCAATTTCCTGACAAAAATAAAAATGTACGTTTGAACGTAAAGGGAGAGTGATAAGAGGAGAATATTAAAAAAAAAGCCGACTTTTGTCCAAAAAGATTTAAATAAATGAAGTAGTGCTTTTTATGTTAATCTCCTGGATATGATAATAAGTTATTATTAAAAGTTTATAGCGTTATTAAGGAACACCGAAAATCGAGCAAGTTAAAATTTGAATAAATCGTGTTCAATTTTTAAAGTATATTCCCCAAATGCTACGATTTTTAAAATAATTTTATCATATCCATATACATGTCAAAATCTATAAAACATTTTTTTGAGCCCCTTTTTTAAATATCCTTTAAAACGACATATTAAGTGATTTCCAGCAAGAAACACAATGTATAATACAGTGATTATTTCATCTCTACAAGAGTGGCAAACAGTGATGTAATGATTCATTATGTCTCGTGCTGGAAAATCCATTAAGAGAAGCGTTTATTTTCCTTTTACGTTTCGTTGTTTCAATTTTTGCCTTCTGCGATTCAATTAGCTCTAATCTTTATTTTCACTAGGATTTGACGTTGTTGCATCATACGGATTGCGTTTTGCTTACATTTTGCATATTCCTGACAATATAAAACATTTTCGTATTCTAAACCATATAAAACAGTTGGGAAGCAAGATAGAAAGATAGATAGACAGCGATCTACGAATAGGTTCATTCTAAATGGGAAGTCTAAAATTAAAAAATTCAATACGGATAGCAAAATCTGTCCTACGTTTAATCCTCTTCAGTGGTAGTTCGATCTCTTGAATTAAATAGATATCTAATACTTTGTCATTTTATCTTCCATGTGTGTTAAAACTCGATCTATTTCTATGATTAATAAAGTATGCATTTGATAAATGATAAACTAAATTTAATCACATTTATAATAATATTTTTTTAAGTTAAGTTGTTTAACGCGAAAGTAATTGGCCTGCCAATTATATTATATATCTGAAGTTTATTTATTTGAAAATACATATCGAAGTATTTCCATCAGGTTATTTGTTCGTATTAATTGGCGCTTCTTTTACTTATAGTTTACATATGAGCGATCCTACTCTAATGTTAATATTATTTAAATTATTTAATTCTATTAGGTCTCTGTCTTCTCTAATTAAATTAGTGACATATAGTATTATGTAAGAGCAGTGGTGACCTATAGAAATTATTAAAAATAATTTAAATTAAATATATTATTGGAATATATTAAGGAATATCAAAGAAAAAAAGAAAATTTAATTAGTTTTGACAAAAGGATTTAAAAGGTTGAATATCTCTAGTAAGCCAACTGTCAACTCCAAAGAGTTAAAAAAGCATGATCAAACAAAACGATTGTCGTGGAGCGTTTTTTACTGCTCGTCGTATTATTTACACTTAAATTTTTAGTATTAAATTATATCCAATTTTAATCCTTTTTAATCATTTCTATAGGTAACCACTGCTCCTATTTATTAAATATTTCATTAATTTAATTAAAACAATGAAGTTAAACAATTTAACTTGAGAAAATTATAAAATTTAACTCAAATTCAGTTTATTATTTACTAAGTGCATAGAGTAATATGGACACTGTTTACTTTGAAATCACAGAAACAGATTGGTTTTAATATACATAGAAGTTAAAAATGGCAAAAGATAGTAAAAAATAGCAAAATGTTATTTTTAACTCAAAGGATTGGAGTACCATCGCTTCTTTAATGTGTAGTGCGTTTTACCAAAATTCTCTCGCGCGAATAGAGCGAGACGTGTGTCTTTTTCATCAACAGGGCGTGTAAGTGCTATTCCGACTTTTTATCGAATTTACATACGCGTTCTTTGACTTGCTCCTCAACCACAGGCGCCAGCGAATGCCTTTTTTTTGTAATGCAAATTCGCGCGGCGAATCTACCCGTGAAATTGGCGGCACCTCTCCCCTAACGTACTGCCGGCCCGATATCAACTCTTCCGCCGGAGCTCGTTCCCGAGGATTTCATTTACGAGGAGCTTCAGCTTCCTATACCGGCAACCCCGCCGCGATTTCCGCAACCTTCCCGGATTTAGCTGAGATCTATTTGCCGACAAACCAATGTTTGCTCGTCTGCGGCGGCTGTTTAGATCGTGTCCCTTCCTTATTTCCTCCCTAAATGGCGCGGTACGATTTGCATATCCCGATTGTACTTAAGTCAGGTTATCACATTCGAAGACGCTTTCTCTCCATCGACGACAACGATGTCTTTCAACTCCCATTCTTCCCTCCCTCGGCGCTAAACTTTCGTTGCTGTAATCTTCTCATCGACAAGTTCCTATCGAATTGTAGCCTTTCACCGAAAATCGTAAGCTGAAACAATGGCTAATTCTACCCGATTCCGTGTTCTCCGAGGTGCTCTCAGATTGGCTTCATCTATCAAGGTACTTAGCTGTAATGCGGATCTCTTCCATTTTGAGAAAGAATCGCTACAAGCAACTTACCCACGCACCACATATACTTTCCGCAAATCCTTGATTTAGATCTCACCCGAGCACAACGCCCACGTGGGAGAATCTTTATGTGGAAGACTCCTTATCTTTCGTCAATTATGCGTCAACGCGAAACGAGTAGGTGGTAATCACGTCAGAAGATCGCGTGGGTTATAAGGCATATCAAGTATCATTCGCTCATGTTAAATATACAGATTAGTTCAAAATGTCACCTTTTAATTTTAGTAGACGTATATATTTATCTTTCAACTGCGTGTCAGTCTCATTTATAATTTTCGAACGGGTGTCTTAATTGAAAGCAGGATTGATAAAAAAAAATCGATGCATATTTCAAATTTTATCAATTCACGATACGATTGTGTCCTCTGCCAGGTTTGAAAGATTCGCCCATTTCATTTCGAATTCAATATTCGATGCCACAAATGAAAGATGTATGTGGCAAACGACATATCATCTCTCCGAAACGTTATTTACGTTATCGTTTTAGAACTGTAATACTTTTAACATCAAATATGTCAAATTTTCTGCACGTTTAAGGAATTAGCAGTGGACTTAATTGCTTCAAAATTTGATTTATATATCTAATTTTACAACTTATTGGATTAAACCTTTTATTGAACACGATATGTAAGTTATACGAATTATTTAATAAACTCTAAATAAAAACTGTAATTATGTATAAATGAGAAGTTCTTTTAATTTGAAAAATAATATTTGCGTTAATGCAAACATTATGTAAAAAATCTTTTTTAATTATGGGATTTGAAACAATATACAGCGTATAAATGTACCATTTAGAATAATAATATTGTAAATTTTATTTTACTGTGTGTGATAAATTTGATTTTTAAAAGGGTTTAATATGCGAGAATAATGGATAAAAAAATATTACAGAAATCAAATATATGAAAACAACATTTTATGTTCAAGATACTTACTAAATTCCTACGCATACATTAAACGTAAAATATTTTTTATTGTAGAATCCAACGTGATTAACATTGAGCTATTTTATATAAATATTTTACTCAACATTTTTCTAATAACTTCTATAACTATTGTGTATAATATAAACTAATAATTTAAAAATAAAACTTAAATTTAAAAATAAATTTTTAAACATTAACAAGACGAGAATTACCGTGTGCTTAATTAACGCAGAAACGCTTTTGGGTTAATTGTAAAATAATTTAATTATTCACGAAGAATATAGAATAGCGAAGTAGAAATAAAGAGTAACGTTTTTTATCTCTGCAAAAGCCATTTTGAATATAACCTTTTTTTTTTCAACTTTTATCTCATTTTTGCCTCTTTCTGTGCCAATGTATAATACTATAAAATGGAAGATAGTAGGTATGGTAGAAAGCAATTTTCGCAATCAGAACTCAATTGAGATGTAAGGGGACGCAAGTATGTACATAATTTATATTTTAACATTTTTAATATTATCTCATATTTAACCGCACATTTATTTGTTATAATTGCAGACTAATAGATCGCAATCTAGAGGTAATTGCTTGAATACCTTTATTTCTGCAGTAAAGCACTGACAGATTTTAAAGTCAATTACATGTTGTAAACAAATGAATAGAAGGTAGATGCGTGATGTCTTTCTTTCTCCGCTCCATGAAAATTCTCTACTTGTTCGTCGTTGGACACGTTCATGTCGGAAGCGTGAATCATTTGCTCGTTCCATTTGCCGCGCTATTCTCTGGCATGCAATAATTCTCCTCCGTCGTGGCGCGGTAGAAAAGAGAACGCAACCCGCTGCGAGCTTTACGTAACTGCGCAACGTTTTAATAAGTGGCCAAATTACCGTTCCGGACGCACATAATCCGACGGTTTTAAAAACTCGCCAAACAGCGCGGGGGTGAAAGGACGGTCTGGCGACGTAGCCCGCGGCGGGGTGACATAGGAGGGTGGCGCATACAGGAAGGAACTCTTTATACGAACCCGACAACCCGCGAACCCGGCGTGGAGCGTAATTTGCTTTAGTGCCGTCGCGTAAATTTCAGGATGATGAGAACGTACGGGCGCCGCTTAGCCCGTTCTTCTTCCGGATACGATGGGATAGGGAGAAGGATAGCAGATGAAGTTTCGGAACCGCGCTAATGCGGTCAGTTATCGGATGGGCTAACCCGGATTCTGCGTAACGCGGAATTTGTCTGTGATAAAAAAAAAAAAAAAAAAAAGCCTGACGGTCAATCCTCTTCTGATCGCAAGCGCATACACTCACGTTATACATACATACACGTTTTCCAGCTCCATTATCGCGTCGTAAAGCAATTTGGAAATCCGAGCCGGCTCGGGACCGCGCGTGCAATTTCCTGAACGGCTCGGCCTTGGGAATATAGCGGCTGTTCGACCGGTTTTTCTTTCCCGCAGGGTGCGAAAGAAGCGGAGATTAAAGATTAACGTTCGTCGGTCGAGTGCGGTGCACAAACGTGTCACGCGGCTTGCATATAATGTCATGGCACGGCAGCGAAACGCCATCGAAATGGGTAATAATTGAACCGTCCCTGTGGCGATGATCGAACGGATGTGTTCCACGATGTATGAAGATTTTGCCGCGGCGCGTTTCGTTCCGATGTCAATCGAGGGAGGTTTTTATTCACCCGTTACATTTTGCCAATTGCCGTAGGGCATTTGATGTTGACGGTTTAACAAATATCGAGACGATAATCAGTTTTTGCTGCCACATTAGCCTCTTTGAACGTTTATGCCAGAGTGCTGCAATCGTTTCGTTAAAATGATAAATTACATACGTAAATACAATATTTACGTATTTATGAGCATTGGAAATGACATTTGATACATATACGGAGATTTACGCGGTGTGGCGAAATGGAGGATGAATATTTCATCGTGTATGAAAAATTAAAAATGGTGGAAGTTATCCCATCCGTTGCTGTTATGAAATACCGCGACGGTTGTGCGCGCATTTGAAATCGGTATAACGTTTACTCGCGGCAGTTGTTATTCGTCTAATAATTGAACACTTCGGCAAAAGCGAATTGTCACATGAGCAGTTATAGCTGTGAGCATTTCGCGAACGACGTACAAGCGAAATTTAGATTTCACCGTCGGCGAGGGCCTCATTTTGTGAGCACGCGTGTGCACGCGCCCGATGAATTTTTCAGCCCGGCAACAATCGTACTGCTTCAGTATATAGATGCGGACGCTCATGGGGCATTAACTTCAAAAGGGTCATTCGCGCGAGCTAAACAAGCAGTAAAAAAGTCCTGGGTTTACGCGCGCACACGTTACCGTATCCCTCCCTTTCCCTCTGTTTCGTGGGAAATGCGTTGGAATTTCACGACGAGATTCCTAGCCGTGCCGGGGATACATTTGTTCGCGCTCGCACGTTATCCGTGTATAGTTGCGCGAGCTTATATTTCATCGGGCCAGGCCATGAAATCGCGGTGTTGTGAAGCCCCGTCGAAATTCGAGAATGCCCGAAAATAGACACGCAGTTCCACTGCAATATATGGTATATCACGACGCACACGTCTGTGGAAGAGCGATAAGAGCCGCCGACCCCACTTATCTGGCACGCGTTTTAATGGTGCACCGTTTTCGTTTGCGTCGGCGATTCTCACATATAACCGTAGATAATCGCTGGTCGGTTAACACATTCCCGCAAACTTGCGTGAAATTATCACGTGCATATAAATGGAATGAAATCTAATTCTTGAGATAAAGAGATAAAATCAAATTTGTAGATTGCGATCCAATAGGTATAACACTTTGATTATGTTCACATTTGAGTATATCGGGGAAAATTAGTTTATCAAATAGATAACAAGATAGAAGTAAATTTTCTAGTTTACAGATCACTAAACGAACGAAGTGGAGTAAGTTTCATACATTTCTAGTAGACTGTAACACGTACAAGAGCCAGAATTACATGGGATGGTATTAAGAGAGGGGACGATATTCCGGTTGCCTTCGTGAATAATGCATATCTTACTACTCTCAAACACTACTACGTCGAGACGAGATCAGATACGTAATAAAGCTTTCAAGAGCTTTAAATATTATTTTATATTTATGACGATTTTACACATTTTGTTTTTATGTCCATTTTCTTATGATTGTATACCAGAGATGAGTCATAGAAACATTATTTTTACAAAATTAATTACTTGCATTGAAAACGATAAAAAAATCTTGATTTTTCATAATTTAATTTAAATATCCGAAATATATTAAAATACATTATTATTTTAGACTCTCAATTAATATATATAAATAATATTTTATTTTAATCATGTTTATATATAACATTTTTTGTTTCTTATATAAAATGCGTATTTATATATATATAAATGTATATATACTACGAAATAATTAATAATAAAATTGCGAAAATTGGTAGAATTGATAAATATATTTAATTATATTCTTAAGATAAAAAATTGTATACATATTTTTTTAACTATAATGGTTAAAAGACAAAGATATAACATTTTTTCCTCTTTTTTCGATTTTCACGTTGTTTGTACAATATTATAATTTACAATTTTTGGAGGGTTATGAATATTCTCACAAAAACCTTTTTTAATCTGAAAATATAAATAATTATTTTACTTTAATGTAAAACTCGGTTTTAAATATTAGTATCATTGAGGATACCAATTCAAAGGATAAAATATATATTTTTAACATTAAAAAATTTCATTAAAGTACGAATTTAACACGTGTATATGTGCACAAAGATGAAAGAAATTTATTTATTAAATGCATTGCATGAGAAGCTTATTGTATAGTATTACATATAAATGCTAATATTTTCATGCATAGTACATTCATGCGCACCATCGCACAACTTACTTATAGTATCGCTAAAACATTGTTTTTATCATACTTTGATGTTTACATACAGCATTAATTGTTCATCGCTATTTGCGATCTTTTTTATATACAATGAAATTATAGTTTTTAAAAAAATTTTTATATTTTAATTTATATAAAATTAATTAGAAGATAAATAATATTTGCAAGGTAATCACACACAAGCGCGATGATTTTATAAAACATATCGTTCTAAATAATATAAGTATAATTGAAGAAATAAAGGACTCTTTTTATAAACAATAATTAATACGTTGAGAATGGCGAATAAGAGTCAATCTAAATCTGATAATATATTCTAATATTCTATATTGCGAAGAATATCACAATATTAGAATATATTATCAGATTTAGATTGACTCTTATTCGCCATTCTCAACGTATTAATTATTGTAATATAAGTATCCCATATAAAAAGTTGTTGAAACTATGTCATTTCTAAACACGTAATAGGAAAAGTAAAAATAGCCTTTAATAAAAAACATTTGGGAGTTTTATTTATAGGTATATAAAATTAAAACGATTGAAAATATATTTTATAATTTTATAAATGTTATAAAAGTATCAAATATTGCTACTTTATGATATATATTTTCAAATGCTAAGTTCTTAATAATATTATATTTATTTAAGAAATTAAAAGAATGTTATTTAACACTTCTTTTATATATTATAGAAGTATTATGTATCATACATAATTAAAATTGCAATATTTGAAATCTGTATATAAATATTTGTTACAATAAATGATAAAAGTATTTCCGATCATCTTGATTTTATATGTAAATATAATGTCAAATGTCCTATTAAACATTATTTTATTTATCATCCTACGTGCGTTTAAAAATGAAAGCTAAATACTTTTATAACTTTCTTTTATGGAACATTAAAATATATTATTTTTTCCAAATATATATTCCTTAGGAAACATAAATTATTGATCAGAATACATAGGATAAAACGAAATATATTGAATAGTACACTTTATTTGTACATTTAGGATATTTCACTGAATTATCGCATTTCTTTACTGTTTCGTGTTATTATTGCTAAATCAATTTTACGTGAAAATACATATATTGCGTTCAATTAATTTATACTTACATTTATATGATTCTTATAATATTTAGAATGTCTATATTCATACAATCGCATTTATCTCTTTTATTCACATTAATTTCGTGGTCATATCGTGAAAGGTATAATCTCAACGGTTTCTAACCGAGCACCAGTTGCAAATGGTTCTATGGAATGGACATCAACCATGTCGTTGATGATGCGGGACTCGAGAAAAATCACGCGCATTGCCAACGAGCCAGATGTTGACGACGTCGCGGTATTACTCGAGAACTAATTGCCCTCGTATTATCTTCGTTCTGTGAGATCTCCATTCGCCAGGCTGCCTCTCCGTAATCAGCCGGGTGCAGACCTGTCTATCATAGTCCTCCAGGTGGGAGTGTTGTAATTTGCAAGCCGATATCACAATGGGCATCGTGTTTACTGTTACATCTGTCAAGCTAATGGACCCAGATTAGTGCTCAGCCCGTTATCATTGTCCCATTCCCTGTCTTTCTATCGCGCCCTGTTCGTGAAATCCTGAGTGACTCGTTAATCCGTCGTACGTAAAGCCCATGTTATCACCGATAACACTGTCATTTTTGACAGTCAGTATTATTCCGTCAGTTACGGAGTCGAGCATCGAGCGAGTTGCAATACTGGTAAGAAGCTTTAAATCGAAATGTCGCTTGTATTGCTGACCTCCTCTACAGCGATTAACCTACAGCTCTTTCTCGTTCCTGTAAATGTGGAATACGTCCATACGCAATTATGCAGTTGTTTGCACAAACATTTACAAAAGTGAAACGTGCCATCACATTTACAAATTGTTCACGTAGAGTTGAGTATTGTTTACATAAATGTTTACAATGTTGAAATGCGCTTTGAAATTTGTACAGCTTAGAGAAAATGACGTCAGAGACGAAGTCTCTAACTTGTTATTGTTGTTGGTTTAGTTAGCAGTTATTGCAAACGGTTAGTTTAGATCACGAAGTTCAACATAACATATAATATATTGAATTATTAGTTTTTATTATCGTATGATAGATTTTTTAATCTCATTTAATTTACAAAATGTATATATAAATCAACATATGTTGCATTTATTAATTTTTATTTTTTATTTTTAAAAACAAGTATAAAATTTTAATTTACATTATAATTTTTTAATGTTATTTTGTGTGTGTTCTTTATAGAAAAAGTTATAGTAATAAAAGTATTTTATAAATCCCTTGATTTTTTTTATTAATTATAAAAAATTATATAAGGTTTTTATGTAAAGACGAATTAAAATTTGTTACATAAATTTATCGATAGAAATTGTGAGTAAATTAAATCAACAATCTTGATCTATCCGTTTTCTTAAAAATAGAACATAACGATGCAAATATTAGGAAATTAAATTTTCTTATTAATGTAACTTTAGCACACATAACTTGTTAAATATCTGATTATACAAATTATAACTTATAGAAAGATTAGAGTGGATTTTAGAAGATGATTTCTAATAGCTACGACTAAATTGCACCACGTTAATATTTCTGTTCAAGTAAGAAATTAATAATCGTCAATGACGCGTTGACTGAAATAAATGCAACGAACGCAAATTACATATGAATAATAAGATAAGTACATCTCACTATAATATTGCATAATTATCAATCTCGTTGAGTACTTTGCTGCTAATAAAAAATATACTTTGTTTTCACTGTCATAGTTAAATCAATTAGAATCGTTACAAAATTACTTACAGATATAATTTAAGAAAAAATATTATCCTCAATTTTGTTCGGGACTCATAATATTAATCGTGTTTTCTCAGATTCGATTCTATAATTATCGCGAAATTCTCATATAACGCGGATTTCCTATTTTCACTGTTCACATACTTTCTTCCTCCCATCGCCTATTTTATTATCGTTAAAACACTTTTTCGTCGTGGGATGCACGTCATCCTATTCTGATGCGAGATTTTCGCAGCTGGTGTGACACTAAATATTTAATGGTTCAGATAAATGTTTGATGCGACAACTCAGAATCTAGATGCAGACGCAAATTCGCTCGATAGTCGGAATTCTTTCTCTGACGAATCTCGTTTGGGAGTTCAGTGGAAATTCAAGGAAGCGAAGGCATTGGCTCTGGCCGTTTCACCGAAATCGATATCACGAGCGAGCATCCGTATCACCGACGTGAATTATTACGCGAGGCGTTCAGCAAATTGTCTTATCGCGTGGAGCGCGTTTGACAGTGACACAATTCTTGCGAGACGTAATATTTATATTAAAAGTCCACTCGATCAATCTACGTCAGGAGCTTAAAAACAAATTTACTATACCGCTGAATATTAATTGCCTCGATTTGCTCGGACGAATTGCTTCATCGTGTTCTTGCGCGAGTCACCGTAAATTGTTGCTTGGAGGGAAAACTTCAGCAATTAGTTCTTTAACTCTTTCCTCTCAGATGACGCTATGAAAGTAAAATATCACAAAAATTCCATTTTCTCCAAGTAATATTAGCAACACGTAAACGATTATTAAAGTGTTAGAAAATAATATTTGAATAACATATTTATAAGTACAATAATTGTTATCTTTTTTGTCTATATGCATATATTTGTACAATATTTATATTATATAACAATTATAACGTAATCGAGATAATCAGAATTTTGACCAAAAAGTTCTGAGAAAATATTTTTTTATATGAATACTGTAATTAAGAAATATAAATATATTTCTTTATAATATATTAGGTACAGAAATAATCAACAAATTTTAAAGTTAGTTGTTAGTATGTACATTTTAATCAAGAAAAACTTTTTTATAAGAATTTGCTGTTGGATATGTTTTAATCAAAATGAAGCCAAATTTTATTCCTTAGATAAATATTACATTACATTTAATAATTGTTTTCAATAGATTTATTAAAGAAATATAAATTTTACTTAGATAAAACACTTGTATACAGTTTACATGGAACAATTAAAATTTGTTAAAATAGTGATATATGTGTATGTGTGTATTATTTTTTTCTCAGTTGAGTTATTTGGAACGTAATTATCTGAGTTATTTCAAGCACTTTATAAAATAAAATACAAAACATGCGATATAGTTTATCCATTAAAATTTGTTCAAAGTACAAAGAGTGGGATAGGGATATTCAGCAGAAATCTATTTTACGAAACATTAAATATTTTGAGACAGCAACGATTCAGTTGCCACGCGTCTTGGTGGGTACTTGTTTTTGTATCGTACGCCGTACTATGTACAAGTATACACTAAGTCGCTGCGCTACCATTTGACCTCGAGACTTGAACAGGCGGGCAGAAACTCCAGCTACTTTCGTGTATTGTCGCATAATTTCTCGAAACGTAGTCGCGACAAGTGTTACGAGACATTAAACACGATCAATTCTTATTAATACTTAACGAATACTAATCTTTATATAGTTCCTACTTAACAATTAAGAAATCCTAAGTCTTCCGTTGATCCTGAAAATTATATATCTGACTTCGAAGTAAAAATGAAAACGATAAGAAATTGAAACACATTATTATTTAACAATATTTAATAATCCTTCGCAGATATACTGCGTTTTTTTATACCCAGGCGAAATTTTACTCTTAAATTTCTTGTCATAAATTTCATTAAATAAAGATTTGAGTTACGAAATTATTTGGTAAATATAATACAGAGATGTTAAAAAATAGTTTTGAACTTTTTTTATAGATTTTGGGGAAAAAAATTTAGCTGGATATAAAAGGTTCAAAATACTTACGAAATAAGTAAAAATACATTTGCCTGCAAAGATTAAGAGAGTCATATTTACTTTTTCAAAAATTCTTGAATTTGTTTTTCCTGTACTTTCATTTAAATTCTTAATCGATTCTGTCATTTTCTGCATAATTAGAGCGCGAAATGACGTGAACTGACACGAATCGAATAATTTAAAGTATAGACAATAGAAAATTGCACAATTCATAAAAAATTTATTGATAATTCGTTGATAAAAATATTCATCGAATTTTGATTGTATATTTCTGGATGATTTATTACGCGTTTTAATTAACCGTAAGTTAACTTTATTGATCATATTATATCGAGCAATATGAGAGTGGGAAGTTTACGATACCATACATCTCAGTGCTTTGTTTAAACTTTCTGGCATTCCCGGTTTGCCTATTGCGTTAATTTGCGAGACATTACCAGTATCGAGCGAATTGTAGTCTCGTTGGATTGGTACGTTCTTTCGTGTTATTCTTTCGTCACAATGTAATAAAGTGCACGCTGGTATGCGATTAACGTCGGGAGTGCCGCACAAAGTACCGTATTCTGGTGTGATTACTGCGCACGTGATCGTAATTAACTGTATTTTCGCGAGTGTTGTGTGAGTGCCACGAAGGAACAAGGAGAAATTGAGGGGAGGAGAAGGACGAGGAACTACCAGGGAGGCGTCGCGAAACAGCGGAGCAACCTCGGGGTGAGTAATTTATTATGTATTTATCTGTTACGTTGCAGAATTAATTATTTTATGAAAGCAACAATTATTTCGCGAAACACTAATA
The DNA here is from genome assembly GCF_001594065.2 of Cyphomyrmex costatus. Classification (NCBI taxonomy): domain Eukaryota; kingdom Metazoa; phylum Arthropoda; class Insecta; order Hymenoptera; family Formicidae; genus Cyphomyrmex; species Cyphomyrmex costatus. The sequence goes on from NW_017275130.1 coordinate 232,426, forward strand.
TTTATTTTCAGCGTAACTTTATTATAATTTGAATATATTTGTAGGTTAACATAGTTGTACTAGAACTCCACTGTTGCACAATATATTATATCTGTGAGTAATAAATTATATTTTATTTTAATTTAAGACAATGGATCTATTGTACGTAAATATTGATTTGAATAAGATATGTGTAAATGTGTGTGAGTGTATATGAATCTAATTAAAAATTTAATACAATTACAATTATTATATATGTATTTATTTTATTCTAAATATAATATATGCATTTTTGATGAAATATTATCTAGAACAAACTAAAAGATGATGTGTGATATTTAATAATTATCTTATTATGAAATAGAATAAATTTTTACATGATTATCTCAGAGTTAATAAGAAATAAAAAATACGATCGAGTCATACATGAAGGATTAATACGTAATTTTTAATTAACGAACTTCGCTTATGTAATCAGAAGCTATTGCAATTTCGATATTCACACACACACACACACGCACGCACGCACGCACGCACGCACGCACACACACACGCACGCACGCACGCACGCACGCGCGCACACACACACACACACACACACACACACACACACACGTCAAGATTTTTACTCTAATCTAAAGAATTTATTACTAAAATATTGTGCAATGTTATAATATTTGATGTCTTGTTGTCTTAAAATTTATAGATTAACAAATTAAATCGTGTTGCAACATATATACATATGATAGCAATTTGTTAAGGTGGCTTTAACACACCGCAGGTGCAATCTGTAAACTCAAACAACTGCGGTCGTATCTAATCGGCGGAAGGCATACAGAGACACGGTTCACGTGTAAACTCACAGAGCTTAAATTTCATCTTTGAAGATCTCCCAATGTCGCAAATCATAAGTTAAAAAATTTTTGCGTAAACACATACAATCTTATTATATCGTTTGTATATTTTTTTAAAGAACAATTATAATCTTTAAAATATAACTTAAATAAATAAATATTAATGAATGCGCAAATTAAACAAAGAAATCTTAAAATTATAAATTAATCTTTTATATATTCGTTCATTTTATTTTTAAAGAAATAAAATTTTAAATAATTAATAATACATTATGTGTGTGTGTGTGTGTGTGTGTGTGTGTGTCTTGTATTTGTATTTTTTATATAACTAATAGTAACACGTATTATAGTTCATTTATAGTATTTCGTATACTATTTTATCGTATTTTGTTTAGTATTTCGGAAGGAACAAATTATTCTTTTAATACCATTATGATTAAAATTTGATTACAATCAAGAATAAATTGATAATAGATTTTTTTTCATAATAACTTAATTTAGAATTATTGTTGTGACACTTTGAATCTTCCAGGCCATGTATTTTTCTTTAAATTAATAGCAAAATATATTTTTTGCATACATGCAGTCTTGCACTGATCTTAAAAAAAATTTAAGATTTCTAAATTTCTATGGACAATTTGATTTAAAGTTATATTTTAATTTTTACAAAAGATATTATTATTAAAAATCTTGAAGAGTTAGAACTGATAAGTTAAAATTCATGAAGAATAAATTTATGATTTATGCAAAATCCTTCATTTGTAACAAAACCTTTTTATGTTGAGGAAGGAAGCAATCTTGACTGTATGAAAAAAGATAAACTATAATCATGTACCACGTTATAGATTTTTGTATTACAATGTAGAGGAGAATGAGAATTTATCACGTGACAAACATATTTAATTATAAACAGTTTTATAAAACTGTCACCAATAAATCTCAATTATTACACATGCATGACGCCATAGGAAATTTCTGATTCAATCTACTGTGGAGACGCGTGAAATTAGCATCAAATGCTTTATGCGTTGTAATTGACATGGAAACCAAAATGTACTCACCAAAGCGTATAAGCATTAATGAAGTCTCCGCGAATTATTGCACTCTGTCATGTGCCAGTCAATTGTCGCAAAATAAACGCGCTATTCGCCATTTGCTTGTTATTGCTTCATTAATTGCAGGCGCGGCAAGTAAGCGGAAACACGCGTGGCGTATTATCTAATTTATCGGAGCGGCTTGTCCTCCGCAGATGCGTCGAGATGAGAGGCGATTTGGGTTGTGCTCGGGCAGTGATAAGCGCGGAGGATGCTATTAATCTGCGTGAGCGCACCTCGCGAAATATGCGAATCTCTCGCGAAGTAAAATAAAAGCGTATCCGGATACGCAGTATGCAGTATAGGTATCCGCGTTATTCGGGCGGTCGCGTCACAATGGCCGCAAGGCGATTATAAACTAGAGCAATTAATTATAAGTGGTCTCGCAGTATAACGACTTCATGCTGGAAATTCCGGCGTGTAACGCCGGTGCATACCGCGAATATTTGGTTTGCCATGAAACGCTTCAAGACCGGCCGTGCCTTCGTCTTCCGGTATGCGGTGAAACTGCAGTTCTCTGTTCTCTTCTACCCGCTTTCTAAACCCGCCCCCCCCC
>NW_017275130.1:235026-342277 GCF_001594065.2 Cyphomyrmex costatus
CCCCCCCCCCCTCCCTCCCCCGGATCCACCCTCTACCAATGTCTCTGTCTTCTCCGCTCGCCACGTGGATATTCTGTAACCATAGTACTCATTCTCTTTCTTCGAGACGCCATTTGTCAATTACAAGCAGCGAGTACCTGAGGATAAAACGTTGAAAAAATTCCATTGTCAATGCCGGATTTTCGTTCGCTTGCATCTATTTCGCTGCCGTTTAAGTCGTCACGAAGCTTTTACGAGACTTTTACCTCGCGCGCAGAAGCAGCAAGAATCTCTGACAAAGGAACGCACAGGAATGCTCGCATTCCAAAGTCTAACACGATTTCAGACGCCTTGTAATGTAGTTATCTTGTTAACTTTAACTGTTATTTATTATCGCGCGCAATTATCAAAGTTTCTAGTACATTTCTCTACAAATAAAAGTCATCCTTTAATGATCGAAAAATTTCTAATTAACTTATGTACAGGTAGCAATAATTTGTTTATAGTAAACAATAATTTGTTTATAATACACATTTCATAATAACAAATAAATATTTAAATATGTAATATTTGTTTTTATACGACATAATTTATCATCTACGTTTTTAGAGAAGATTTGATCACTCTTTATAGTTCGACTCGATTGAATGGCAGGATTCTGAGATTGATAAAGACTACGGCAACAAATTCACTTATAAGAGGATCGATGAGCGCCGGTTTCAAATCATAAACGTAATAACGATAAAATGTCATTTTGCTGCGAGCAAGAGCCGACGAACGTTTCCTGCGCGAAGGAAATAACGTATGTTCGGTTTTCCTAATCGGATGTTCGACTGGCTTTTCCGGGATAATAGCTCGAGCAGGCGGGATTACGGAGGGACAGAGCCTCGGATAGCTTCCCTATCGCTTCGATAACTCTGTTCGATGGTCCGGACGAGCTGCCACCCTCGCAACCAGGATTTTATGTATTCCTTCGAACGTAAGAATGCACGTAACCAAGTATAAGCGTTTCACTCCCACACACTCGGCATTATTGATATTCAATTAACGTGTTTATGTTGTCCAAGCTTTGATCTTTACTAAGATTAAATACATTAGGTGAAGAATTTTTATAGGAAAAAATGTATCAAAATTATTAGCGAAAAAATTTTTCAGTTATAAAAACCTTCTGTTTTTCTTAAATTTTTACGATTTTAAATCTAATATTTACTGCAAGTTTTGGTTATATGGAAAAAAAAACTTGAATTTATAAACAAAATAAGCTAATAATAATGGCATAATATTTAGTGCACACACATATAGTTTATATAAATATAATGTACTTAATATGTTTCTCGTAGGGTGATGACCTATGCTGGACTTTTTGTTCTGGCTATCTCGTATTTTGGCTATAAAAAGAAATGTAAAATAATTTTTCATATTATTTATGGATGCATCATTATAATATATGTGTAAAACATTTATTAGTACGTTAGGTCTTCTTTATAATAATATTTTTTTAAATTTTCCATCCATTATAAATTCCATTATAAAATACATGTTATTTAACAAATATAACAAATGTAAACAAAAATATTTTGAGCACCGCGGTGTGATGATCAAATTTCTTCTGGTACGGCATAGAAAAGAACGTGTTATAATATTTTTCATATTATAAGCGCATCAAGTACTGCGCTCTCATTAGTCTAGTCTGTTTATAAATTTTATTTACATATTTAAGAGTTTTTCTATTACAATATTTTCATGAAATCACTTTGATATACAGTTTATTTGTTATAACACAGTTTCTTGTATGACATGGTAAATGTCAGTCTGAATGACGTAGAGTGGCAAAAGGGGATAAAGCAGAACTTTAATCCAAGAAACCTTGCATGTTATGAGCGAGGCCTTTGTCATCTCATTGAAATTACGTCAACTGCGCGCGAGTAGTTATGTTAACTTGGTAACATCGTCCATGAATTCAGCCTTTAACACGAACTATTCAGAGTACTCGGCGAAGCATCCTTAGGTTACGTTATTGCTCGTTATGAAGTTCAAATCGAGATAAGCATTACGTACGCGTCCTGACTCACAAGTAAACATGGCCTTGACCATGAGATAAGAATTGAATGCATAAACATATAGGAAATTAAAATTTATAAAAAAATATATTTCTATTTATTTTGCAAAACCGTTAGGAATGCAAAAAAAAAATAACATTTGCTTTTTAATATTATCATTTCGAAATATAAGTTGTACAAGACATAAAGAATTAAAGCAATAAAAAATAAAAGATTTTATGAATTAACTTTTATAAAGAATTTAAAAGAATTATATAAATCTTTAATTATATATAATTTTTGAAGTAAATTTTTTTCTAACATAACTCGTAGTTTGAACTATTATAGATAAATTTGAAACGGTGCAAAAGCTGTAGAACATTGCAATTTTATCAACTACTTAAGCTTTTTTAAATATACATCGGTTTTAACTTAACTGGTATCAGATTTACTACACTTTGTGATTTATAATTTACAAATTCGATAATTACTTGATTACTAAAATATTGACCATTGGAAATTAAAAACTTATTAACCAAGATGATGTTTAACTGAATTTTAAGATAAAATTAATTCTAAATTCTTCACGGAGAAGTAACATAACACATAATAGTATGAGAAAGCATACAGCTGTATATACTTTTACTCCAGTTTGTGAGTAAAAAATTACAAAATGTAATGTATTTAATATCATTCAATTTACTAATTAATGTTTGAATTAATATGCATTTAAAAAAATGTAATAATTGAAGCCACAGAATTTTTTATATAACTTTTTCTATTGACTCTATCTGACTATATGACGTTCTTTCATATAGATCAACATTTCGCAAATTCAAAATGTACTTTCATTAAATTTCATATCTATTAATTTTTGTAACACGATTGTATTTATGGAAGCATATTAAAAAAGATATCGTTTTGTTACTCTATAGGAATGCAGACATCGATGTCGTTATACAGTAGCACTGTTGTCTCTACTAGTATTGTTTCGGATTATTTCACGCGAAGCTATGAGACTCTTTCATGTTTGAGATTCCCGTGCTACACCGACAGTGTACTGAATAAAAGGAAAATGAACCTAGCCACACCCAGTCAGTCTTCGCATTCCGAGGCGTTCACCCTCACTCCGGGAAATCACGGTAATCTCGAGTTTTTTTCAGGAAGGGATTCGTGCCCTCGTTGAAATAACCTTAAGAACTTTCGCGGGCTTATCGTATAAATGCGGCGGTTCCCTGCAAATAGTTCGCGTTTAACGTAATTGACCTCGGAAAGTGATTTGCATTAGTCCGCGTAGAATCTACGTTGTAATAGCGATGTTTATATGCTGGCAAAACTGCATCGCTTAACAGCAAGAAACATAGCATAGGAATTCGCAAGAAAGATGATAATGTGTCTTTTACGATGGCGGAGTCACCGCAATTGCGTACAAGCAAGTGACCGCGCATACCACTATGACTATGTAGGGCGTTTATGAATATGTGATGGCTGCGACCATGAGTACGCCTGGTGTTGCAGTTTGTCGAGCGAACTTTAAAACGTATGCAATTTTCCGTCATATCGCATTACGGGATGTGCGCGAGGAAAAACAACGGGCTCTCCGGCCCGCAATTTCGCCTTCGTACCGTTGCACACTTGTAACTCACGTATATTAAAATTACTAACGTTTTGCGGTTGAAGCGAAAATGCATTTGATGCATGTGAAATATACGCGCGAGAGAAATAATCTGTTTTCTGAAATACGTATCTGAATATATTGTGTTACATTTCTACAACGACACGCATGAAAGAGTCTTCGCGCGGCTCGCGATACCGCACCGAGAAGGAAACGTTTTGCATAGATCGCAATTTTTATTCTTAACTAAGGGAAAAATACCAGTTGTGATTAAAAAGTAATAGAAGAGTTATATGTGCAGCTAATGTAGCTGTGATCAGCTATATTACGTAAAGACAGCTCTGGTTTTAGAAACAATGTAAAAATGATAAAAAACGCTCGCAGATAAAACATTAAATGCAATATGTTTAAAAATATCTTAATGATCTTTGTTAAATGATTTTACTTTATAAACGAGTTTGTTAATATTTTAATTTGATCTTTAACGAACAAAATTTCATTATAATTGCTCAGTATTTTGAGAAATTCTGAAATTTTAACAGCTACTTTGATAAATAGAAAATGTAGCACTTCAAAATCGTCTCAAAAGCATATGTGTGTCAAAAATAATCCAACATAATTGATTTATTTATCTTTATCTTATTTTACATTTAAAATATTTAATGCAATTAAAAAGGTTTTTAAAATAAATATTTAGTTTATATAAAAAGTTAAATGTCATATTTATATGTATATATTACTGCTTTCCGAATTGAAAAGATAAAGCTTTAAGAATGACGAGATCTATTATTAGTTGAACAGCTATTTATTACGACTTCTATTAAGTATTAGTGAGTTATCTAATGTAATAATTTTATATTATAAATATATTCCATTAAAAATAATGATGGTGTCATCAATATCGATATTTATAACAACTCAGCAAATTTCGACGAGATGTGGATAAAAACTGCTGCACAGCAAAGCCGCACAACTCGAGCAGAAGGTACTGATAGGGCGCGTCTAAAGTATCTAGCCATGCCTAACTACTACATGACATACGAATGTAAAATTTCGCGACTATCGCGAAGTAGAAAAAATGGTATGTTTTTATTTAAGAATATCGCCATATATCAGCGAGTATTCCATCTTTCCTATAGAAACACCTGTATTATTGGGGAGGTGCTTGCGCGCTGCTGTTTATTCAATGCTTATAGCGCGAGCCAATTTATCTCGGACAAACGTCAAAGCCTTGTGCTGGAATAATGGTTCGGTGATTCAGGTTGTGGTTAGACAATGACGTCCCAATGCTTTCCATCTCGTAGCCCCTTCGGCCCCTAAAACAACCGAACGTACAACACGGCATCGTGCACGGGTACGTTCGTTTATGAACGTGCACGCTTACACATAGCTGATCCAAATGTACACGCAAGCAATCTCACGCCGTGCCTGCCTAATTAGTCGTCCTTATGCGACTCGTTTATCAAAGGTGCACGCACACGTTGTAGGATTCAGGTACCGTTCCCACCCGGTGAGAATTAATTGAAGGGCTCAATGCGGGGCTGTCACGTTCGTCCGATTGACGTGGCTCTTCCAGTCAGCCGAGAGTCTAATTATTAGATACGTGAATATTATAACGGATGTATGAATAAATACGACAGGCCTCGCGCTTGATCGGGAATAAATTATTATGCAACACTGCATACAAATCTGATTAAGTGAGTGTCATTGAAATTCGAATGTATATTCGCCGAGGTGGATTTTCCTAATTATACAATAGGTATATCTATAACTAAAAGAATGCATACATAAGCATGCTTATTAGTTATGTATTAAACTAATGCGTCGCAATATAGCACTAATCGATTTTCTACATGCAAATTAATTTTCCGTAAATTTGACAAATGTAATGAGATCCACCCTAAAATAGTGTTACATAACAGAATTAATTGATGTTATAATGGCTTCTTCAAGTTTATATTAAATTATGTGTTAATTATGTCGATTAACGATTTGAATGAGATAGTGTAACCAAAATAATTTCTAATTTGAGAAACAAAAAATTTAGTTTTGATATATGAATATGTATCACTTTCTCTTATGCCTGTATAAATAATTATCGCAATCATGAATTTTATATTTATTTCTGTTTATTATTTATACAAATAATTATTTATACCAGAAACGTAAACAATTTACTAATTTACATATTAACTAGATAATTAACTCATTGGAATATTGGTACAACAAATATTATTCGTAAACTTGTATTGGGACGGTAAAGTGATTAATAATATTAATCATTTTGGGAATGTTGCGTGCAATTGTACAATATTAATAATCTATTGACGAAAAAATTTACTTGTGTAAATATTAATTATCTTCAGAAACGCAATTACTCTTGATTATATTTAATTATATTTTGGATGATTATTTTCATTTGGAAAATATTATTTGATTATTATTTTAGCATTAAAACATAAAAATATAGGTATATTTGTCATTCTGCGAGACATGTAAAGAATAATTGTGAAAATGAGTTCCTTTTTCATATGACAAGAGATATACATATATTGTCATAATTGTACGCAAATTAAACGCATGGTTTTCCATGTTCTTCTTATAAGCAAGATACACACTAATACGCTGACACACGCACAACTTACAAATCGTCTATCTCTTATATCACCCTCGATTTTGTCATTTTACGGAGAATTTTTACGATTCACAGAATCGATATCTTCTTATGAGGACGATTTTACGATGTACTCAGGACTATTGCATCGCGTGCAATAGAACGCGGTACACATCGATATTGTCAGAATATAATAGGGATCCCCTATGGTGTGCATTATATTACCAGCATAATATTATCGCTCTGTTGTAACGCGCCCGTGACGGCCGTTAAGGTCTAGTAAGATCGCTTGGTGCTTAGATCGAGGTTCGCCTGTAGCTCTCGGGTGGGCGAGGATGCGTGTGAAGGGCTAAACAACAGTCTGGTTATTAACGAAGTTCCTAAGTTTTCTCGTTTGTGTTCGTCTGCTTCTCGCATTGTATCCTTGCACGTTGGATCGCAAAACACAGCACATGATTGTTGAGTGTCACGGTTGCCTTCGTGAATAGAATTCTCGACGTAAACGTAGAGAAAATGCACAGAGAAAATCTTTCTAAATCTTTGCAGCTTGCGTATATGCAAATGCAAAAGATTAAGAAGTAGAACCAAACATGCTGAAGTAAGCTTCACATGCTTTTTATACGATTCTTGCTTAATTAATAACACCATGTTCACAATGATAGGCGTTAATTAATAATACAATATAATACGTACGTCCAGAATGTATTATGGAAATTGACTATAAGTTTGTTGTAATATATATTTTTCGGCAAATATTTAGTTTCTATTCAAGCGATAATATTCATAAATGATAGAATCCTTGAGGTTTATGCAAACGAAGCTTATGAACCTTTTATATATAATGTGCGATATTCTTTTTATTTATGCTTTAAAACATTTAAGTTTTTTAAAATATGCGTAGAATAAACTTGTAGGATGTATTTGTCAATTTATAAAATATAGGAGTTAGATATCACGCGATTATTGTTGTTATTTATCCACCGTTCTAATTGGTTGCCAATCATATGATTCGGCTGAGTGAATTTGGGTTGATTCTGTTGGGTTGGTTTGACAGCTTGACATTTAACGATTAAATACCGTAAAATGATTGATTGAGAGCAAATGAAAAATTTTGTAAAATAAAATCTACATAGAGAAAACATAGCAAAAATAATTTGAAGCGCGTCTAAAAGGATCTATTGTGATTGTGAATCACACACATGCATTAATATCTGATAATTGGTTACTCATGCTATCGATGCGATGGTAAAAAGTAAAGCTCGCGAATTGCGATGCGTATACGAGATTAAAGAATGAGTTCATTGTTAAGAGAGTTCTCAAGTTCGTTCGTTTGCTCTTGTATGTTTCCTCGCGCTGCATTCGTACGCTCGCGTTAGAGCGCATAAAAGCTTGGTACTTAGAGGAAGGCGAATAAAGAGGCAGTGCGAGTCTTTTCTCGACTCGGCAACCGTACCACCGAGTGAGCACAGTCGAGGCTTTTGGACGCCTCTTAGCGCTTTCGCAGAAAATCGAATTACTCGTTTCGCGTTTGCGGTCCGCCAACGGCAGGAAATGAGCATCCAGTCCTTCACTGGGAATGGGCATTTTCCGGAGCAGCTTCGACGTCCAGGACGGCCTCCGCGACGTCTCGCCCGATCTCCGTGCAATTTGATTTTATCGCGGATGCGAATCTAAAAACAAACGATCATAGAGTTTTTCTTTTCCATTAGACAGCCTGCAGGCTAGAAGTTATACGTGATATATAGCAGCTTCCGTGATTAGTAAAACTAGGTGCAATTTTGCCGTAAACATTATTTAAAACGGTTTGCAAATCTTAATTGCGAGTAGTCAGGGTAATATTTCAGTATGTCACATTGATGTTTATAGATGTGCGTGTACTGAATTTAATAGAAAAGTCTCTCTGATTATAACATATTTACTTGTTTATATCAACTACATAATTTTTTCTATCACCTTTCGTATCGTTAGAAAAGATCTTTAATCACAAAATCACATTGATTAAACAGCACATTTACTTTATTTCATTGCATACAAAAAATAATTACATTAAACACTATATTTAGTAACGCATAATATATGCATTATTCATGTTTCTAATAATTTTTAGAAATTGTTGGGAAAATAAATAGAATAAATGGAAAGCTGTGAATGATGCTTTTGATAATGCTGTTGCTTTTACGATTACTTTAGTAACATCTATTATATCTTTTTGGACACAAACAATGATCTCTATTGTAAGTGTTAAACAAATACATTGTATAGTAATGAGAAAGAATGAATTAAATTTTGTAGTTATGATATCAATATATAATATTTTCATCATATTTGTCAGATTGGTAATCCAGATTTCACAGATATCATTTTAATAAATATCTAAAATTATCTTCCTTTTATCTCTTTATTATTCAGATTGTGTTTTTGTATATTATTGTGTTAATATTATTCAACAATACTAAATATCGCGAATACTTAGCGATGTATAAATAATTCTAAACTTAACAAGACCAGATCGTAATCAGTTGTGCGCATTACGTTTTCCTATATATATTCCTGTTTTCAATATTTACTTATTTAAATAATTAAATACATATTGTATTCTGTTTGCACTAATTTAAACCACATATCGTCAATCTATTAGTCCACATACATGTATTTTCATATTAATGATATATATGATAGAGGCACGATTGCAAATACAAATATTTTTGATTAGCTGAAAATGGTGCATGAGGCATACTATATACGAATGTTTGACGTCGAATTGAGACCATTTATCACTTTATTTGACGTTTTAATGAAATAAGTAAGATTTTTACAAAGGGACGCTTTAATTAGAACATATAATTTAGACAATATCTATAGTTTCCTTCTTGGAGTCTCGCGCCTCCATTGTGAAACTTCGCTTGAAAGACCTACAAAAGCACCTACAACGGTGCCGGAATATGTGTGACGAGGCAAGTGTAGTAGTAGAAATGTTGTCGGCTTACCTTACCCGCGAGTGAAAGGAAGAGAACGTTACAGAAAGAAGAAAGAGAGATAGAGAACGGAAAAGGAAGTGCGACGAAAAGAGCTGGGGAATGGAGGGGAGCTGGGAACACGTTTCGCTTCCTGCCGTCACCTTGAAGCCCATCTCTTACCGGTTTACGAGGGCACCCACGAAAGTTTCGGTACACTTGCACTTAGAGTCATCCTTAGGGGATAGTACGATATAGGTACTATAATGTCTCTTACGAATACTGGCCTGCGAGCTGTGGGTTGGGTTTATGACTTGCACTACTCGTTCGCATGCCACCGAAAGACTTGAAACGCATAAATTTCTTTTGCAACCTTCTTGATGGTGACTTTCATCCTAGTCATTCCAATACATCGCACTAACGATTACTCGGCTCATAACAGGGAATCAGTTTTTAGTGTTTGCACAGTGTATCGCTTGTTATTTTGTAATTTTTGATTTGACAATTTTCGACAATGGCGCTGAAGGACGTAAACGATCGAAGAAAGAGCAACGATGCGTCCAACTTCGTTAACCTCGAAACAGTATGTGCAATCAAAAAAGGAACTTCACGTAGAACCATGTTAGGATCTAGGGTTCGTTTAAAGAGTTGATAAACGAGGATATCTGCTGATTGATCGACAGTCTGTTAAAGTAGTCCCCGCACGTGTACGTTGCCCTGATGCGGTGAATCACAGGTCACGAAATCTTATCATCTGACACGGAAAAGTGGATAATCTTTTTCACCGTCGAACCGACGATCGATTTCAAGCTATTTTCACTCGCCACAGATTGAAAAGTAACGTTTCGATTGAACACGTAATTTCAATCTGTACAAGAGTTCAGTAGAGAAAAACTTGGCTTTTCTGATGGACGTGAAATTTATGGCTGACCATATGACTGATCTTACTACTTATCAGCATCATGATTTTGTATATGTACTCAAATTTTTGTAATTAAGTGTAATATAAGTGAAATAAAAATTGTAATCTAAAACTGCAATATAAATTATGGCTTATATTTTAAAAATTTTATTTAAAATCTTTTTATTTATTTAAATAATTAATCTTTAGAAATGTACAATTATTATAATGTAAACATATACAAGATTGTAATGTACTAATTATGTAATTAGAGTTTAATTATTTAAATACACGAATCTTAAACAAAATTAAAAAATATATAAAATACAGTCTGTATAATTAAATACATATTGTATATGAAATTCATAATGTGTATACAAAAATGAACTTGACGCATTGTAAAGCATATCGATGACATTGTGATGTTTAAATGCAAGACAACTGCTCTTTCTGAAATAACTTCCTTGCGATAACGTGTTAACACGATAACATCCACTAATTAAGCATCGGATCGATTAGGAGTCGTAGGTGTAGTTGCTTTATACGTTGTAATAAATTTTGGCATTTTGAGAAAGCAGCGCACAGATTGTATAAACAGAAATATAATCCGGCGTCTACTTGTTTAACGCAGGACGTTCGATCATTTATCTATCCTAAGGGGACTCTGGTGGTCGAATACCATGCAACTGACGTTGGTGTCTACGTGTGTTTCTCGCTATCCTAAGAACGTGTCTCCAGTACGAGGAAGGCGGGTCTTACGGTTTGTGATGGCGGAGGGCACGTGAACCCCGACGAGCGCATGCGAACCACCAACCCTAAAGCTCACGGCAGACCAGAAAGGATCACGTTCTCCCTCTCGTCTCTCATTCTCTCTTCCCCCCCCTCCTCTCTCTCTCTCTCTCTCTCTCTCTCTCTCTCTCTCTCTAAATCTCTCTCTCTCTCTCTCTCTCTTACTCTCATTCTCTCTCCATCTCTCCCTACCGCTCTTTCTTACCCTCTCTTTTACTCCAGTCGCTACCGAGCCGGGTAAACCTCTCGTGTGTCAGTCCGCACCGAGATTCCGGCGCGAATCGTTCTTTCCCGTCGTGGCGTCACGCCAAGTTCTAGATGGATGTCGCTGATCCGCATTATTGTGTCAGCGATTTACGTCGTCGCGCAGGTGTTCCTCGCTCGTCCATCCCTTGTGGAAGGTCAGTGATGAAGTTCGTCGTATGCTAACATTAAGAGTAATTGCTGTCTGCTTATGTTCGAAAGGGGCACGTTCTGTGCGTGGTTAGGGCTGTACGTGACTTATCCGGGTATATATAGCGTTGTGAACCAATTCCGCAATGTTTGTTTTGGCTACTCCGCGAAGTTAATGTTAATTACATCGTAAAACTGTCACAAGATATGTTGCGATATTTGATGTCTTTTCACATTTGTAACTCGTAGTGCTCTTATTATTTCTCTATATGCAGGCAGCGTAAGTTTATATTAAAGTTATAAACGCGAACGTGCAAAATATATAAGAAACAAAAAAAGCGATGGGTGAGTTACCATTAGAACTTGTTTCACTCTGAATCAATAAGCATTTTTTGTATAACACATTCTCGATGTGTGTGTTTATTAAATTGCACATCATTTTATACAGATGAGAAATTATATAAATATTAATAATATTAGATTTTTAATACAGCTTATTTTTTAATTTAAAAATTCATTTTAAAAACGTGTTTTTAGGGTACTTTTGAATCTGTGACTTTTTAACCATTTATGTGTGTTTTCGATTTCATGAGTTTATATTATAATTATAAGATGAATGGTTTTTTAAAAGAAATGAACATTTTATATTGAAGCTGATGTATATGGATACCCTAGTATTATTTTTTTAGTATTATTAAGTATTGGTTGTGGAAAACAGGTTGACACTTCACTTTGCGGTGCTGTGATTGTGATTCCGGGATTTAAGTTGGCCGGTAACTTTCGGTAGTTTGCGTGCTACAGGATTTCAGCATTAATTTAATGACATGCCGTAACACTCCGCGATGCAAGCAACTAACGACGCGTCATGCACGATAAACTGTACATGATAGGTACACGACATTTACATTTTATTTGTATAATCTGCTTCTGTGTGCCAAGAAGAAGCTACTTAACAGCGCGTGTATTATAAGTTTTCCAACTCAAAGGGGAAAGATGCATCCGAATTAAATTTAAATCCAATAACTAACGAACATCTCTGGTATCCAATTAGCAGGTGAAGTTTTAATGACGTCTTATTGACATTAAAGACGTCATTAAGACATTATTATTTAATATCAGCTTGCTACATGGATACTAAATAATATTTTTTTTTATTTGATAAATGCTAATGTTGTATTCGACTAATTCTTGTTTTAATTAAATACTGCAGTTGCTATAATATGCATATATATGTTCTACATATTTTAAATTAAATTTGCAAGTTATCACGAATAGATTGCCTATCAAGCTAAATTTCCTGTAAACACAGATTGCTCCATTATCAAGCAGCGTGTCAGTTTTATGCAGACAGAAACGTGTAAAGTATATCGCATATGTCTGCGATAACGTTATCACGAGAAATTTAATTTCTCTTTCATGCTTCTTTGCGGTCTACTTTTACTCCAGCTTTCGGAATCAAGATAAAATTCTCCAGGTAGAGTCAGCGCTAGCACAAAGAACACGCAAAAACTTGTCTTGATTTATCTACGATCGCGTTTTCAACGAAACTCGAGATTATGGTTCAAGATTATAGAGATGTACACATTGGAGTGTGGCGGATATCTTACCCATCGATTGGTCCGAGCTCTCGATTCTTCTTGCCGTGGCGCTATTATCCTTCAATATCCTGATACATTATTTATCTCCATCTATAAAACCTCAGAGTTTTCATGAAGGCGAGAAACCTTCCTTAGCAGGGAATTTTTTCCCAATCCCCCTGGCACGATCCTTACCCGCCGACAATAACGAACGGACGAGACGACGAGTGCGAGTGAAGCTTTTCTACCTTCCTCATCGTCTTTTTTCTCTTCGCTCACTTCGCTTCCTTTTCTCGAGCTCGTCCCACCTACCAAAAGCCTTCCCACATTGACTGCCAAAAAAGCCTTGGCAACGGCACGACACTCATTTAATTTAAGGATAACAAAGCGCTATCCGAGACAAATCCCGGGATTAGTTTTACGGCGTTCCTATTTACACTTCAGTCAGAGGATCACTGTGTTTCTCTATACATATATTTTCACCGCGATGAACAACATTTTCGTATAATATATACTGAATAAATAAAACATTCCTACAAAATCATCAGACAACGTTGTAATTTAGACTGTAAAATTTATGTCGTATGCCTGTTTTGGAAAATTACTTTTTTATATGTTACAATTACCATAATCTCAAAAATAAAAAGAAAGATTAGAGTAATTAAACAAATTCATTATACCACTTAATTATTAACTATATTATGTATTAAATGTAAAAAGTCAATTACATTATCGAAATATGTCTAAAATAATCGATTTATTGATATGTCAGAATTTCTAATAATTTGCAAATATTTTCGTAATACTGCATTTTACAATAATAAAAAATTTTTTAATTAACTGGAATATACTTATGTACATTTCAATATGCATAGCATTTTATATGAAAAATTAAATTTAATAAACTCTTTTTTTCTGTTTCTCTAATTCTAATTAAAGAGAAAACTGCTGCGTTAAGTTTCAAATGTTAATATGTTAATGGATAAAACAATATTATTTTTTAGTAAAATTCACTAAAGATAGTAGTGACTTTAGATTTCAATTAGAATTGAGAAGGCATTTTTTAACTAATTTTTAAAGATTAGAGAAAAACCACTTATTTAATCTATTCTTTGAAGAAGAGAAATTTTAAATTAACGTTAAAATAATTTTTAATGTAGCACATAAAGCGCAGAGTATAAAGGAATGATTATATTTAGATACATAATGGCTTTGAAGTATTATAAGTTTTTCGGAACATCTTATTAAAATTATCTTTGTTATTGTAGAAACAATCGTTAATAAAGGTAGCACAGATCATGAATCACATTCCATGTGCTTCGATCTTACGCATACCCAAATTAGATTGGCCATGATTGACTCATTTGAATCGATGCACACCATTGTTCGCTGCATGCCATTGTATGCACGTTGTATGGTGTGGACCGGTCATTAATATACATCGCTACAAGGCGTCATTCAGAAATGAAAATTAGGTGAGAGATTTTGATATAATAGCGAGAGAGAGAGAGAGAGAGAGAGAGAGAGAAATATTAATTTAACAGATTACTATAAGATGTATCTTACGAAATAAAATAATATTAATGAAATTAATTTAATTAATTCTTTTTAGGTTTAAAGGAAGCCTATAATTTACTTTAGATTTCAGAATAGAATTTCATTCATAATTTTATGTGCGGTGTGTGTGTATTTTAACACGCACATGTAATTTAATATATATCTTATGTATGTATTCTGATTACTTCGTATTATACGACGTATAAATTACAAATAGAATTAATCAAAAATTTATTACGGTATGAAACAATAAAAATATGTTTTATTAATAAATCTGTGATATTAATATTTTATATATTAATAAATTATAGATGAATATAAATATATTATTATACAATATTCAGAATCTTTTTAATGATATCTGGTTTTTAATAAACATATTAATTGCGTAATAGGGAATAATATGTTTATTATTAATAATAATACATTTGTAATTGTTCTCTTTAATAATAACTTAAGGAACAATTATGTTATAAATTAGAAGTTTTTATACGTGCACACTTAATAAAAATATATAATATACGCTACTAATTACGTATACTTATGCACGACATTAGATTTTAATCTTGCTTTGTTCAAATTTACTGTACGATCACATTATTTGAGTCAATATAATTAAAAAGTTATAAAAAATAAAAAAATTAAGGAAATTTCACAAAAAATTTTTTATGTTAACAGACGAAGTTCAGAAATCAAATGCCAGAAAAAAACATTTTTAAGTAAAATGTTAGTAAAAAATTGACATGTTGGATCAAATAGACCTGAATAGATAGCAGAATAAAGCAAAATATGTCATAATAAACAAACAGTAATATTCAATATATAATAATTATTAACATCTTTAAATTATTTAAATGATAAATTAAATCATTTATTGAAAGAAAAACTGTTTATCTTTAATTTAAAATTATTTATATTTTTATTTTCGAGTATTATTTCTATAATAAATTACAAATTTTTAGTGAATAGATTTCTCTGATATAACTAAATATTTGTCGTTTGTAACATATTGATTACACACTCCAGAATGTTTAGGAAAGAAATGTGACATTTTTGAACATGTGCACAAAATATCGATATGAAGTAAACGAGCAACACACACCAGTTGCATTTTAGTTTATAGGACGAACTGTACATAGCGTGAGAACAAATTGGGGTAAATATTTGTCACTATTTTTGTTCATTAGAGAGTTGTAGGTATCGATACCTTAAGTAGTCAAGATAAATATACGGCTAGTCTTTGTTAACCGTGAGATAGGAGTTCCCAGTGTTGCATCCAGGGAACAGTTCCCTCCACCTCGCGCGCGCACTCATGATTTCACAAAGTCCTCTCTTTATTTTGGGTATACCGTGGACAAATGCGACTAACGTATCGAACTTCCGTCCCGGCTAATTTATGGCGTTGGGATTAGGGGAGTAAAATAGAGAGGGAAAGGCCGGAAAATGGCAATTCTGCAGTGCGGGTAACTATCCCCTTCTGCCCCTTCCTTATTTCTCTAGCTCGCCCGAATGGATTCAAACGCTTAAGAGGTCTCTCTCTTTTTCTCTTCGCCATAGTGAAATATCACTGCTAAGAGAAAGAAACGGTCACCCCCTCCGGGGGTTGACAAAAACAGAGGTAATAAAACTTGGGAGCGTCCCTGTGTACCTCCAACCGAACTGGGAGGATACGTTCGAACGATTACCTTTCCGGTTACGTACCTATACATGCGCTTGAACCTCTTCGGACTGCCGTTTTCAAACGAGATAAAAGAACAGTGGGAAACGATATATATTTGTACATTAAGCGCGATGCAGAGAGGGCAAATACTCGAGGGGAAAGTTGCATCGGCGAGCATTACCGCGATTTCCAGCAAGCTTTGAGAGCACGACGTGATAAAATGCACATTTTCAATACACTATCAACGTTGTAGCGTTTGAAGGATTATACACGTCGTTATACTTACTAAAATTAACAGATTAGAAAAAAATAAAGCTTTTACTTTGAGGGTGTATTATGTCCTTAAACTTATATAAAGTTTCCATAACTTTGTAATTTAATATCTATTTTTGTGCTACCGTTATTACATGCTACATTTGCTAATTGGACGTTGAATAAAGCATCATTTATCAGAAATTACCCTTACTTTATGGCCGGAGAAACAGAAGAGTTAAGCTGAATCATGGTCAATTAATCATGCTTATTTAGTGTAATATAGGTCACCGCGTCTTTCGAGCACAGCACATTATCCTATTTTTATAAATAAAACATTGTTATAATAATAATTACGTAATTATATTGAAATTATTGTATTTTTGCGCGATGCGATACTATTTCTTATTCAGCATCTCCTAATTTTCGAATATCGACCTTTATGTCATATTATGATGTTATTTGTATATACGTAAAAGAATACATGCATTTCTATTTTCAATTTTTATTTGAAAAGTGAAATTAATAAATAATACGTGACATATTTTTCAAAAATGGAAATTTTTGTGAAGACTCGAATGATTATTTCCGTAAGCATTTTCGAGAAATCACTTATTATGCCAAACTTATAACGTCACCGAACATAATTCCACTATATATGCTCACTGATTTGTAGGGTAGGTCGTTAACGGGACGTATTACACATAGAAACCGCTACTTGACAACCGATTAGAGTGCGACAATGACAATGACTCAAGGAAACGACTTTACAGGCACACTCGACGATAATTGGGGATTGGTGCGCAAAGTCGGCTTGAGGTGAGCTTTGATGTGGTACCTTTGGCACCAATGCATCTGCAATGTGTCTAGTTGTATTCCGTCAGATACCAAAGACGAATTCCGTGGACAAGTAGTCATCGTGACATCGCCAAGACGATACCTCTCACCTAACTTTCCCGCGCGATCATAGAATTCAGCGAAGAAGTAGTTACGGACAAAGACTACGTCCCACTTCCGCGTCCCGTCGCGGTCCTTTCGCTCGCTATTTCGAGAGTTCTCCGTTATCAATACTTAATGCAAAGAGACGCGGCAGCGACTAATGAACTCTCTTACTCCATCTCTCGCCATCGGAGTCCATTGTCTTTTCGCGAACGCTGCATGCTGCACAAACCAATGCACCGTATTCACGATAGCGGGATAGTTACGCGGGGAAAGAGGACAGGCTTAACGGCCAGGAATTTGGATCCTCATAATACCTGGAATCTCTATCGGATTTATGCTAATGCTCCGGTCTGCCTAGTATCTTGCCAATCCTTTCTGTTCTATTATCGCACGAATAACACCGGTGGACGCAATGATTTTGGGAAATGGGTATCATGTTATTAACGGCTTCGAATAATAAGTTTCTTTCTACTTCTCCTGATTTATTACTTATTCCTTCTGTAATGAAACTAACGAATATAGAATATTTCTTGAATATTGAATTACTGTTCTATTTCGTATTGTAAATCTTTAGTCCCTCGTATATCAATTGATTTAAAATTAAGTTATAAATTAATTTTATATTTTAGTTTCTTGAAATAGAAATCTTTGTTTAAGTTAATAAAGTAAATTTAAGAATTATATAAATAGAAAACTGTTATACAGATAACAGTTTGTAATGAAAATATATGGATATTAAAACGATCCTAATTTTATCCATCCTTTTTATCTATTTACATAATATCTTACATTTATAATGCATTGGAAGTAATGTTTTCTTCATTACTTTAATTTCTTTATAAATTAAATTTTATTATCTAGAAATTTGCATTCTGTTTACGTTCAGCCTATTTTTTTAAAGATTTAATTTGGATATCAAAACATTTTTAATTTACAAACGTTTCTGTTTATGCATTTTGTTAAAATCTATAAAGCAAAAATTAATATAATTGCAGGTTGATAAATAAAGAATAAATTGTTTTATATCTTAACTGTAGTTAATTTAATGTTAAATTGCTACATCATCATTATTTTTTGGCTGCCATTTAACTTTTGATTCTGTTTTCTACCAACTATACCTGACGTGACACGAGTAACGAGAAAACTCCGGCTGCAACTTGCTTCGTAACTACATGATATTGACCAATGAAAAAGGTATCAGAATGAAGCGACAAATTGATCGCACTTGGTCATAAAATGAAGTGATCGCTGCACCAGAAAGTAGACTATTATCTCTGAAACATTCACTTAACTGCTTTCCTTTCTGCCTTCTTCGTTGGAACATCCGTGATGTTGTGTCAACCAATTAAATTTATTGCGCATTTATTTGCACTTGTAGCTTATTCTGGTTGGTGTGATGACTATAATAATCAAAAGTGAAAACTTGGTTTCTTTCGTTTTACTTCAATACCGAAATAGAAATAAAGCGTGAAATTATTGATATATTATTTGTATATCTAATAGTTTTCTATAATGTTTTGCATATATATATATATATATATATGCACATATATATGTACACACACAACAAGCAACAGTATATTGAAAATAGAAGCTCTCTTCATTAAAATAACTAAGATAAAATTTATAATAACTTTATTAAAATAATAGTAGTTTTATAAAACTGCTTCTAAAATTAAATATACAAAGTCTATTTTATTTGACCTATTTTATATTATCTTTTATATGTATATTATTACAGAAATATAATAAATTGGATTTAATAAGTTATATTAAACATTACGAAAAATTTGTTGTCAAGAAACTTATAAAGTTTAGTATTTTTGCAGGAACATTTTTATTTATATTTTTCCGATAAAAGAATTAATTTTTTTTTTAAAGAAAGAGAGAATGATGCGTAACAAAGACGTTTGAAATTATCTTTCCTTGTTCATAATAGATCCAGAAAGAAAACCATCAGAGTTTGCAAACCCAATCATAGCCAGTAACTTGCAGCTCGTTACTGGCCTCGTTGTGTACTGCCAAAACATTACGGCTATACAATGTCGCGCTGCTCGCGGCTTGCGGACGTGCCGCTGCGAGGTAGAACGGAGTACCAGATTGCGCTAATTAATGCTAATTGCCCGAACTAATAAATAACCGCATGAATAAACATATTCGCCGACCGTTGCCAGCGTTGGGGAGTGGCAAAAGGGAGGTGGGATAGATACTGTGATACGAGGGCGAGAATAAGAGGGTGGGTGAGTGAAAGCGAGAGGATGGCGGGTAAGGGAGTACGTGTGCGGCGGCGGATACGTAGTGAGGTGTGCAAGCGCGCAAGTACGCGGCTGCATTCGTACCCGCGCGCCACTGTACGCGCTGAAATATTCATCGATTTCGGTAGCGGCAATTACGCCCCACAAAACGAAGCCGTGCCGCTCGTATGCCCCTCACCACCACGGAAATTTATCTGTATGAACAAGTGAGCGTGCGCGCAGGCACTATTACGCGCGAATTCCGCCGGGAGATGCACGCTCGTTGTTCTCGGTCGTCGCGGAAATACACATTTCGTTTCACGTATATTAAAAAAAAAAAAAGCTAGAAGGAGTAGTCTGTTCGTACAAAGTATAATGGATCATCCACGTCGTTCTCTTCTCTCTTATCCTACAATCAAATCGAGATAAATTTCCCTTTCCAAGTTTACATCGGGATATCCAAAATCAAATCCTAAAACCTTACGAAACTTTTTTATTTTACAAATTTATAAATTTATTTATTATTATAAATATCTAATAAATGTACTGTTTTCATTTTACTTTATATTAAATTCACAATTATAAATATACTTAATATAAATGGAAGAATGTTTATATTGATAAATACTCACGTTTCTCTCTCTCTCTCTCTCTCTGTCTCTCTCTCTCTCTTTAATATTGTGCAAAATATTTCAGATTCTCTGTTCTTTCTTTATTGTGATATATATTTATTTTCTTCAATTTAATTTTCGTTAATAAAGAAATGATTGTAGTTTTATTAAAAATATTGTTATTTATTTGTTAAAATGTATTGGCTTGTAATTAAATTGTAATTAAATTGAATTGGACGTATATACGAATATCATACATGAAACAGAAATTCTCACTTGATAGGAGATATGTATCTAAATATCTAAAAAGGAGTGACATGTGTTTGTGTGTGTGTATGCATAATAAAAATATTACATATAAGAGTATTTAGATGCAGTGAGCGGAATAATTTGGGCCAACATGAGCGAGTGCCAGGGAAACGATTTCGGTAATGCCGCAGACCGCGTAATCGATATTTCATTATATCGCGCCCGACTGACCTTTCTCGTCGAACTGGAAGAAAATTTAACCCGTTCCCAGGCTTAAATTACTTCCGGACATGAACCGTTCCAAGTAATGTTTGCGGGAATGGTTCACATTATAGACGAAATGCATTCGTTGTAGAATCGTGGTTAGCTCTTGATATTTCTTTAAGTAGAAGGGAGGAATGTTTAATTATCAACAACTATACAATCAATTCTACAAGACAAGAAAATGTATTTCATCAAATGGTATAAATGAAATAAAAAATTTGAAATATTCTTTCTAAATTAATGTGATTGTTATTTTTTTGTATTTATAATAACAAATTACAGTTTACATTGATTTTTATGTGTTTCTAAGATTTAATCAAACGGTATATTAACACACACATATTCGTATATAATATATATATTTAATACATAATATATGAATTATCATTATTTTTTCTGCATTGCAATCTTTAAATTTATAGCCTCAATGAAAGAATTTTAATATATAGGAATCAATTTATTATATCTCAAATAGTTCTGATAAAAAAGGATCTACATTTTTCACGCTTGTAGAAATTAAAAGACTTTCTATAAATTTTCTCTAATATTCACATTTTCAATCAAGTACATCATTCAGTTTATTTTGTGCAGCATTATTGCGAAACATTATCGCATATTAATAGGCATGCTGTTGTTAATCTCTATTTATCGATATTTTATAGTCGGAGATTTGAAACTCTTCAATCACGTTGCGACGTTTCAAATAATAGATAAATTTTTTGCTCAGATATTGTATTCTCTCTTCGTCTACCTCTACCTCTCTCTCTTTCTCTTTTTCTCTCTCTCCCTCTCTTTGGTTCTCTGTATAATATAATGAAATTAGTAACAGTCGAAAGCACTTTTCCTGTTACATTTACGATGAAAAATTCAATCGCAAAATAGCCAATGGCGGACTAAGTTTTAATCAAATATAATGTAAATGTATATATGTAGGTATAGATGTGATACAATAGCAACGATATGAGCTGTTATACATATACATACTTTAATTTTTTTGATTAAATAACAATTTATTAATAAATGCTAGCCAATTTCCCTTAATAGTAATATCAAAAAATTATTAGAATTTAAAAAAAAAAAGCTTCGGAATTTTAAATAAAAAGGCTTTGTCAAATAAATAGGAAAACGTTTTATTTTATATTTAAAATAATCTTTATTGTAATGAATTTTGAATTTAGATATTATTTATTAACATTTAAAAAAAAATGTTATGAAAAAATATAATACTATAAAAAATATAAAAATATTTTTATCACACAAAAGTGAAATGTGCTTGTTAAATATTTTAGATTGTTTCAAAAATATTGTTTAAATATTATTACAAAATTTTATTATGGGTAAAACAAAATATCAAAAAATTTGACATAGTATATCGTAAAATTATCGGCATTTCTTGGAGATTCTACTTTCCTCTCGTGGAAAGTCGGTGCTTCATGTAAAATGGAGAAAGTATCTAGAATCTTCGCGACGTGACTGACATGTCGCATCGTATAGTATAAAATTGATGGATGCACAATCTGCATGAGTTCGAGAATTTGTTTTTTATAAAATGATGAAAAAGCTTTTATTTCCAACGTAAGCGAAAATCAATAAAATAAATCACAAAAAACTATTATTATTATTTGATATACAAATTTAGATGACAAATTATTTGAGTAACATAACAGGAAAATAAATCAAAACACTGAGATAAAGTAACTATCAAATTTTTACAAACGTACGTCTTTAATTGTATCGCATATCATAGAATTAAATAAATGATATTATATATTATAATACAATATATATATATGTGAATATCTTTGATATGCGTTATGATAATGTATTTAAATGTTAAACATTTTAAATACGTCAACAAAGATAACGCGGTTAGTAATGTTCTCCGAGAGATCCTTGGCTCTACGGATAATAAATCCTTCAGCACAGTCATATAAAGCTACCCAACATTTTACTTAAAAAATATGAGATTTGTATTTATGAATGTATATGCATGAAATTTGGCATGAAAATTCATGACAAAAGCCCAGAACGTGAGCTGCATACGCACACGTACACGCAAATATACATGCACGCAAGTTCCCATTGTAGTGTACCTACATCACGTACAACGTAATATTCCGCGTATGAAGGTTGATAATAGTGCTTTCCTTGCTGTAATACGTTGTTAGTAACAGGCGTAGATATTTCTATGGCGTAAAATTTTTACACGATATGCGCTAACGGAAATGTCAGTCTACGTGGAAGTGAGTTTTTAATGAGACAGATATATGTGCATTGAATACATTTTTAATTACTATTCTCTAATATCTAGAGTTTGACAGCACTGTTTTAAGTTTTTCACGTTTTTGCACAAATGTGATATCATCTCGAACATCTTTATACGTTATACATGTACCGGTTTTACCAGATTTGCGAATTGGATGGACAAGCATTGATTGTTAAGATGAAATTTATGGTAACGTATCCCGTCATACATGTACAATGTACGTATGTTACACATTGAAAATAGTATACACACACACATTAATAATAATGATTTGCACGAGTAACGATTACTGCCAACACAGTAATTACGTCCATTAGCCGTACATCATAGAATGGGCGTAGCTTTATGTGCCGTGATGAACGTCAGTATAGTCGATGCAAGTATGGTTTCTCCCTTTATTCACTGTATGCCGAGTCACGTCAATTATTGTAATACTTATTGCAGCTAGGCGTAACCGGACTGGCACGTTCACGAACAAAGCGAAATCCTATTATTACTTCCAAGGCTTTTAACACATCCTTTGAAACGATGCTTTTGAAAGGACTTATCCGAGTATAAAGTAATGCCCGGTCGTTTCTAAAGGAATATTTGAAATCGCATGGCAAATCGCGTAACCTCGAGTACGAGGTTCAACGAGAGACAGTGCTAGCAGCGAATTTTCCAATTCCACGTGTTCTAATGTAATGACCGTACGTGGACCAGCGCGCTTGCAGTATGGTCGGTCTCTTGGTTGACCGAGTTGCATAACCCGCGGGTCCATGGAGAATAATTTTCTCGTCCGCGGCTGTAAGTCCCTGGCCCATATGAAAAAAGTTAGAGCCAATTATAATTGGAATATTTCACGAGCATGGATTTACGGCGCGGTTAAAAGCGTAGGAGGCAAAAGTAGTTCGCGATGACTTGGCGCCATTCAACAATGGCGCGATAATTAGAAGGGTCACAATTGTATGCGTGCGTGTAATAACGATGTGTGTAACTTTTACGGTAATGTCGCTAGCATTATTGCTGTAATGTTCAACGATGTAATATTTATCGGATTAATTTCACCGGCAATTTCTTGAAATTATATGCCGTATCAACGTTTGGCCGAGAACTTTTGTAAGGGTTAATATTAAATTTAATAGTGTACACGTAGTTGGGAATTATGAATTTTTACGAGCAGCTGAAATTACACCTGCCCGAGAAGTTAAACTGTAAAAAGGATACTTAAAAACTTGTAGATCTAAAAACGCATCATCCAGAAGATGTTAATAAAAATCTTGAAACGACATGATATGTATATGAGATGTATAACAGTAGTCTTTTTAGTTTATTATCATGTATGAGAAGAATTGGGACAGAGAGAAATTGAATACGAAAGATAAAAGGTATGAATGTTCGAGCAAAATGTAACATTATTTTATAAGGATATATTATCTCTATATTAACCTTTAAATGTAAATGAAGTGAATCTAATTAATAAAGAGTATTGTATATTTTATTCCTTCTTATGAAGTAATAATATAATATATATGATATATCATATAATATATTGATCTCGGTTTACATGTCAAGAATTAGCTTTTGATATAAAAAATTATATAAATGAATATAGAAAGCTGAAATAATTATAAATAATTATAGAGAGAGACTTTTGATTTGTTATCAATATAAAATATAAAATATTTATATTAACTTTAAAAGTATTTATAACATACAGTTTCTGCACGATATTTAAAATAAACTTCATGAATATATCCTTTAACCTGAATTTTTTGAACATATGTAGGTAAATCAGCTTGTAAATAAATATAACGAAAGTTTCAATTAATTAAAAGAAAATTATTTTAGGAAAATATATAAGTTTATACTTTCTTACACAGAGCCAACACTGCATAGATTTAAACTTATCAAAACAAATAATATCAAATTAAAAGATTATGCTCGCTGAAAAGGAATTATTTTTAAAATTATTGTATGCCTTTTATTTCATTATATATGGATGAAGTTAGGATGTTGGCAAATTCTTTTTTCGTGGCGCGGATTTTGTGCCAACGGCATTGGTAATGATCGTTATTTTCGTTGCATCGACTCGTCCCAGTTGGAACACATCACAGTGTATCCGTCACAATGTACGCTGTCGGCCTACTTTGTCACGTGCGTGAAAAGTGCAGCAAATCAGGGGAATAAAGCGCTTGTCGGCACGCTCATGCATGTATACGGTAGTAGAAAAACTTTCGCGGTATAAACGTTACCTCTGTACTATCCCCTTAGGATTTTTCCCGCGAAATGTATACATGTCTCTAAAATGAATTTCACTGTCGCAATTTGCGCTCAGGAATTTTCGTTGTTCTGATCATTTTTTACTGTGTAGTTTTACACCGTGTAAACGCACGTGAACATATACATACGTGTGTGTATAAGTATACGTATGTGTGTGCGCGCGCGTGAGTGCATTCATATATACCAAAATGTAACTGATGGTACAACTAGGAAGGGGATGATTTTACATGAAAAAATATCGGCAACGTATAGTAAAATTTTTTTTATGAAGCTTTGTTTTCGTGAAAATCGACTTTAAATATTAGCCAGTTAGATCTGAACTTAATGAATCCTTGCTGTGTGTGTGTAAACTGCTATCTCTGCTCATGTTTGTGTTTATTGGGTAATTGAGATTAAACAATAAAAACAGGATATTCATGTGTATGATGAATTTATTATTTTATTAATTACTGAAAATGTTATCTGAAAACAAAGCCTGATATGAATAAATTCGTTTTGGGTATTGTTATTTTTTTACGTACACAATATGTGTGTGTGTATAAAAAATATACAGCATGTATATACATATATATATATGTGTTTATACGCACATGTATACAATATGTATAGGACTGATCTCTTTGACAAAAAGAATAGCAATCAACTGCAGCGTTCTTGATAAATAATACTGGTATTTCTTTTAGTTATCTTTATAGCTAAGCGTACGTACTATCGCATTCCTTGCCGGTCGTCTCGTAAAATTCGATATCAGGAAAACCTAAACCAATTAAGGTGTCCCTGCATCGGGTCTATGGCAAACCGGTGAGACTCGGGACGGCGCGTAAATCTATCTCCTTAAATCATCTTCGACGTAACTACGGGGACGCGCACCAACGATACGTCAAGATAAGACGATCGTTCCGAGGAGCACGAAATTCGAGACCAGATTCCCCGGGGTGTCGTGAAACTGTTTGTTTTAGCGTTCGTAATTGAAATAGATTGCAGTAAATATAAGATGACTGTTTAATGTATAATAGTTAGGTATTAACCAACTTGTGTGGTGCGCTCTCTCTCTCTCTCTCTCTCTCTCTCCCCCCCTCCCTTCCTCCCTCTCTTTTTCTTTCTTTTCTATCTCTATCCATCTATTTATCTATCTATCTATCTATATGTATACGATATCACTATCTCTTTTTTTCTTGTACATATGCATATTGCTAACGAGGCGATACATGTATAAGTTTTGTTGCTAATACATATATATATAGCAGTGAGGTCAATTTAATGATGAATTAATGGGTTATCTCTTTGTTGTTAAATCTATTTTAATATATATTACACACACACACACATATATATATATATAGATATTATATATATGTAATACATATATTATTGTAATATTGTAGTATAATACATTTTGCCAAATATATTTCGTATGCGCGATTGGTTTCCAGTTTCTGTTGTACTGAATATATGTACATAGTTGCATGAATTGATTTAATTATTGTCTCTAAATACTAATAATTTCTGTATAAGTAAATATATATTCAAAAGATTTAACATTCTTTGTTAATAAAAGAATTAATATAATATTATTTGTAAATTTCATAATACGACACATTTGCATTGATACTTTGTTGTATAAATAGTTAATAATTTTCACTTAATGAAGATATTTAAGATAAAAGCAAATATTAACATACTGATACAAATTATTTTAGATTATATTAAATTAAAAGTGACATATAAATATAAATATTGTTAATTTACATATACATATGTATGAAAAACATTTTAGACAAATTATTTTGGTATAGGTATGATATTATTATAATTTCACAATTTTGTCACAATTTAACAATTTATTCTTTTACTAAAGTAATTAAAAATATATCTATAAATATTATATATACGTAAATAAATTTAAACGCATTTAAATAATCATAAATTAAAATTTCAATGACATGTTAGTTCTATGAACGATCGCCCGCAAGAAGGGCTGCCATTTTCCACTGTGATGAGCATGTCTCGTCATCCTCTGACACTCTCTGCCGGTGATGTAAAGGCAACTGAGATCTGAACTCCGAGGTTCGACTTAGAAGGGTAAACCGAGCGCGACAACGAGTATACACGATGCCCTCCGCCGGCAGCAACGCTCGACTTCGTAATTCTTCGTTTACGACTGCCAGCTTTACATTTATACTACTTCGGTGAAGCGTCGTATACCGGAAAACAGGGAAAAGGGAAAATAAAGAAAGAGAATATATATATATATATATATATATATGATAAACAAAAACGGGGGATGGGGGAAAGGTTGAAAGGTGATGTTCGTTCGAAGCGGTGAAGAGAAGATTTGGGAATGGCAAGACACTGGCATTAATCCAGAATAGGTAAGAGCCGGAATGTAGTGGGTATCATGGAGTGAAAGAGAGGAAGGCGCTGTGATATTGAGAGAGAAGGTAAAAAGAGAGGATAAACATGCGCAAAGGAAGGAACGGAAAAGAGATGAAAGGAAGGGAAGGAAGGATAATGCGTCCACGATAAAACTAAGCCGGCTAACACCACGGATAAAAAGACCCCAACGGACGCTTGGCAGTGTCACCAAATTGCTCGAATATTTTGCGCCCCTGAAGTGCGGGAGAATAGAGGGTGGATAGGTGTATGTGTGTGAGTGTGAGGATAGCGGAATCCGCTTGACCACAGCCGGGATTCCCTGATAAACTTCCGGTTTAAGGAATACGTTTACCGTGTTATTCCTGGCAGAATCGCGAGAACTTTATCTAGGTAGCTGCTAGATAGAGCGAAGTCGAAGAGACTAAAACTTTGTCGAATTTGCTTAGGATTGCAAGTAAAATTGTTATCCATTTTCCGTATATGCCTTGTTATTATACTTAAAGAATATATCATATTATTATCTTGAAGAAATGGATAGCTAATTTACGTTTACGAAAATTTTTGAAAATATGTATAATACATTGGATGCTTTGTAAATCATGGCAAATGTAATTCATTTTATTACGTTAAATGGTGGTCTAGAACATCAATAGCTAGGAACATTATTACGGTTTTTAACTGAAAATTAAATAGTATTTATACATGTGTAAGACAACCAAAAAACCGCAATTTTATTAAAGTCATATACATTTGGAGTTATTTAAAAATCAGAGCATTTTTATATCTATACATACGTTACTAAAATTTATACTACTTAATTCTATTAATGACATTTAATTCCTAAGAATTCGAAAGCTGTTAATTAGCTTAGATTTAATATCGGTAGGTAAAAAATAAGATGAATATTTCTGTAGACAATTCTGTACATAATTTTTAACTCAGAGGTGTGGGTGGAAGTTAAAACTCACAAGTTTTCTATCCAACTAACGGCGATCCAACTTTCCCCGTAACTCTGCGTTTTCATGCGGGGAATGAAAGCGGGACCGGCAGCGCATGAGGGTCCCCACTTTTTCCACTTGATTAAAAATTTACACTTCATGGAGCGAACTTTCTAACGGTGAAGAGAAGATTTGGGAATGGCAAGACACTGGCATTAATCCAGAATAGGTAAGAGCCGGAATGTAGTGGGTATCATGGAGTGAAAGAGAGGAAGGCGCTGTGATATTGAGAGAGAAGGTAAAAAGAGAGGATAAACATGCGCAAAGGAAGGAACGGAAAAGAGATGAAAGGAAGGGAAGGAAGGATAATGCGTCCACGATAAAACTAAGCCGGCTAACACCACGGATAAAAAGACCCCAACGGACGCTTGGCAGTGTCACCAAATTGCTCGAATATTTTGCGCCCCTGAAGTGCGGGAGAATAGAGGGTGGATAGGTGTATGTGTGTGAGTGTGAGGATAGCGGAATCCGCTTGACCACAGCCGGGATTCCCTGATAAACTTCCGGTTTAAGGAATACGTTTACCGTGTTATTCCTGGCAGAATCGCGAGAACTTTATCTAGGTAGCTGCTAGATAGAGCGAAGTCGAAGAGACTAAAACTTTGTCGAATTTGCTTAGGATTGCAAGTAAAATTGTTATCCATTTTCCGTATATGCCTTGTTATTATACTTAAAGAATATATCATATTATTATCTTGAAGAAATGGATAGCTAATTTACGTTTACGAAAATTTTTGAAAATATGTATAATACATTGGATGCTTTGTAAATCATGGCAAATGTAATTCATTTTATTACGTTAAATGGTGGTCTAGAACATCAATAGCTAGGAACATTATTACGGTTTTTAACTGAAAATTAAATAGTATTTATACATGTGTAAGACAACCAAAAAACCGCAATTTTATTAAAGTCATATACATTTGGAGTTATTTAAAAATCAGAGCATTTTTATATCTATACATACGTTACTAAAATTTATACTACTTAATTCTATTAATGACATTTAATTCCTAAGAATTCGAAAGCTGTTAATTAGCTTAGATTTAATATCGGTAGGTAAAAAATAAGATGAATATTTCTGTAGACAATTCTGTACATAATTTTTAACTCAGAGGTGTGGGTGGAAGTTAAAACTCACAAGTTTTCTATCCAACTAACGGCGATCCAACTTTCCCCGTAACTCTGCGTTTTCATGCGGGGAATGAAAGCGGGACCGGCAGCGCATGAGGGTCCCCACTTTTTCCACTTGATTAAAAATTTACACTTCATGGAGCGAACTTTCTATCGCGTTTTAACGATCGATCGTACTTACCGATTCTCGCTGGAACCGCGGACGTCGCTAATAACTATTTCTACTGGTCCGTGACGTAAATCTATCGATGACTTATGCTTGCGATTGGAACGGTAATGGATTAGTCAATAGAACTGGAAATACTTCAAATTTGTCAACACGATCTGATTAATGACTGTATTCACGAAATGATGTATTTCAGTGGTGGAACTTTGAGTGGAACATATCGTCGAAGGTTCCTCCAGCGAATCATCCGAAATTACTAGTAGGGCTCGCTTCGATCGATCGCCAACGGTGCGGAATATTGCCAATTGGTAGAAATTGCTCTCCACTATTCCTTACGATGAATCGATAGTTGTTCTTATCTATATCTCGATCGTGCTATCACAAACTGGATCATGGACGTGCGACACAATTGCCGCAAGAAACGCCTGATTTATCTTGTGATATTGCAACTCCGACTGAGTAGTAAATTAGTCTACTCGGTACTGAGATAGGTGGTTTGACACCACCGGATGTATATTCAGGATGTTATAAAGTCGTTGTCGGCTCACGGGTTAAGGGGTTAATTACACTTTACCGCGTGTAAAGTGCCTCGGGCTACGTTAAACTTTAGACACCATTGATTTGTGGTATTAATCCTTCCTATGGGAAATATACATACATACATATATATATATATATATATATGCTATTATATTATATATATATATATATGCATATACGTGTTTGTATGTATGTATACGATTGTATATGTACAGACAACATAGTCAGGATATTTTATGTATGTGCACCTACGTGTATCGTAGACCACCTTAATTCGAGATTCCTATTGATGATCAAGGAAATTCCTTGTTCACCGGTAACCCAACGAAACTCGAAAACGGATTTGTCCTTACGACTGCGGCTGGCAGTCTCGATGCAAACTTCGCTACGCCAAGCTGCACACGTAGTGCCAAACACTCACCTCCCAAGTATCTTGGAGTGAGTTTATTCCGTGCCTTAGGGCTACTCTCGTATACAACAGTCGTAGGACAGTCGCGCGCGTGAGAAGCGTAGCATGTCTCGAAATCAACTGTTCCCAACACAATGATCTAAGTACGAAACGTCAGTGAGATACCGAAGCACGTACTGTCGCTGCCAAGATTTGCGACAAATCTTACGTTGATTATATATCGTTACTGTGATTTTCGTACGTAAATGCTACAGATAAAAATGACTGCATTACGAGTAAAAAAGAAGAAGAAAATAAGAGGAGCGTTATCTCAGGAAAGTCTTACGTCATGTTCAAGGAAAATCCTTTATCCGTCGGAACCAGGCTCGGGTACATATTTGTTCTTCCTGCCTCGCTCTACCGCTCGCTCTCCGAAGTCGCGTTTGGCAACCTCGAGTCTGGCAAACTTCGTTTCGGCCCGTACGACACACTCGCTCATACTTATCGAACTATATCTCTCGGCCGCGTCACTTTCTTTTTACCTCTCGTCCCCGCATACGCGCGCCCGCTTGCAACGCTCGTCTTCGTCCGCAGTTTATGTTTCCCTCCTTTCTTGCCGCAAGGAAAATCGCAGCTTCGTCTAAGATGCTAGTGGCGAAGTCCCTATTACCAACGCCATCGTCGCGCTTTCGAAAAGGGAATTCCAATGCATAAGTACATTCGGGCGAAACGCGCTTCGCGTACAGTTACTACAGTTTCCGTCCTCTAACCAGACCCTTCCGTTTCTATTCTTCTCTTTATCTCACTCCCTCATTACATTTTTCTGTCTTTCTCTCTTTTCTCCATTCATCTCTCTTCCTCTTTTCCTCTCATCGTTGCCGCTATGGCCATTCCTACCTTTTTTCAATTTCCGGAATAAGGAGGCTCTTGCACCTTCTTTCATTCCCTCGACAGTCACCGCGCGCTTTTTTCTCTCTTTCTACCTCTCTTTCTATCTTCGTTTCGTCCCATACGAGTTCCGGCGATTTGAAAGAAGTGAAGAGTTTTAATCAACGAAATCGGTGGTGCCGCGTAGATCCCGTAAAACCAAGCTGATATACTCTGAAGTCTTAGTTAAACTGAGTGGGACTTAGGTCAAACTACCGCGCATAAAGGTCGCGACGTTTCTCGTCGAGTGATTTTTATTTGCTGATAGCAACGACTTGCTGCTTCGCAATCTGTAATAAAATCCAGATCTTTACACATGTATCTTTAAAACTAATTTAATTTCTGTAAATCTACTTCTTGTAGAGAGATGATCATAATTCCATATTTATTTACAAATTTGAAACATTTTCTATTTTCGTCATTAAAGAAAAATTAGATACACACGTACTGTACTAATAATCGTTATATATAACTTTACTAATATATGTTTAATACGTAACACCAATTTCATAAAACTTTGCATAAATTCAATTCAATTATTATATTTATTGTCATTTATTTAACGTTGTTTTTTACGGAGACATAATAATTAATTAAAATTTCGATGGAATTAGGCGTGTCTTAAACGAGAATTGTGAAATGGAACAAACAAACCGTGTGTACGTGGAATCGTACACGTATATAGATACAAATTACGAAGGAAGAAGGAGACAGTATCGACTTTGAGTGAACGAAACTCAAAGTGGAGAGCTACGAGTTTTAATCAACGGTGCAAGCACGCTGGTCCTGTAAAACGGAGCTCGGTATTGCGAAGTAAAGTCCTAAGCGATGGCATCTTCATCCTTTAAACTACACTTCTTTACTGCTCGAAATTCACTTGCTAGGTGCTTCCTCTGTTTGACGGAAGAAATGTGTAGTAGTTTCATTGGACGAGAAATCACACGTTTTACAGAAAATCGCGCGAGTGTGCGTATCGAGTCACTGGAGAATCGGCTCCGGTGACCCAACCGGAACAAAGGAAACCGACGAAACGGATTTGTATATATGCTGTTGGATGGAAGAATCGGCTGGTGCATGCGGAGGAGAAAATCGAAACGCGCGGTACGCTCCGGGAGGAGTGGGGGGGGGAGGGTGAGGGGTAACGCTGTGGGCGTAGGGGCGAGAGGCCACGACGAGGGAATAGAAAACAAGTGGGTGCGCGATAGTGCAATCTTCCGGTGGTGTCGCGTTTTCCGGCCGGACGATTCCACGCTGAGCTCGGCTCTCCGCTTCCACCGATCCTCAATTCCCTCGTCCTCCCTCGATTTTACCCTCGTCCTCCCCGTTCCTCTCCCACCTCGTCCCACTTCCTCTTCAGTTCCGGCGCGGGGTAGTCACTCCCATTCCTCGTCTCTCCCTCGATGCCCCTTCCGTTTCATCCTGGTCCAGCAACTAGGTGCCGGAGCACCTAGGGAAAGCCTCGTCAGCGGGTACGCTCTCCCTTTAACGGCTTCCCACCGCAAACCCATAGAAACCTCGCGTATCTCACCCTTCGGTTGGACATTCGCTGCCTCTTTGTCTCTCATCCACAAGCTATCTCCACTTTTACTCTTCTCATCCTCTTTCCTTTCCAAAGCTGAGTCTCTGCGGACTGCTTGGACTCTAAATCGAGAGGTTATTGTGAATCCTCTATAATAAAAACGATATATCTCCCAGCAATTTGTCGTTGATTCTACCGCGGTATACTACGTTATTCCTTCCTCTCAATGACCGACATACTCGAGGAATGGAACAATGCGATTGTCGTTTACTGTACAAGTGAAATCCTGCATTACGACTTGAATTGTTTCTTCGTAGATAAAGCATATCGTTAAAAATAACAGCTGGTAAAGTTTTAATGAAAAGGTTACACACTAATTGTAACAATAGTAGATATCAAATATTAGCAATGCATTATTCTAGCATTATACGTATACGTTAAAGATGATAAAGTTTAAAACAAATTCCATGACATTTCTGTTTAAATTGTAGATTTTGTTTAATAATTTATTTATACCTAATTAATTTTTGAATGTAATACATTAATTTTTATTACTTAAAAGGAGTATATAAAAAAACGAATAAATATTTAAAATCAATATTTTAGGTTAAATATTCTATTAAAAATAAAATTGTGTCACTGATATAATTCTGTAATTTATCCAGATTTCTGTTATATATTTCTATTTTAAGTCACATTTTGAGAGAAATATAACTTTACAAGGCGTGAATTAACGCATCGTTATTTCTGCACGGGATACCACTTCTTCCTCAAATTCTCACGTTCGTATAACCGGTTAAATACTTGGCAGCAAGTGTAAAGCTGAAAGAGAGAGAGAGAGAGGGGGGGGGGGAAACATTCGTATCGTTTCTTTACACTTTCACCCATGCGGGTATAACTTGGCGTATGCTGTGGCAAAATTCGTTAGATTTTGCGACGATTCTCGCGAGGTCACATTTGGAACTCGAAGTTCTGATGCGTAACGTCATGAAATTTCTCTCTTTTTCATTTTTCTTTCACCTTGTTAACTACTTTATATGTAACATTTTTAAATCTAAAATTTGCATATTTGTAATTTGCCAACTATTCAAACGACTAAAATTTACACGATGTGCTGATAATTGCATCTGATTAATCATATATTATTCTTCTTAAGTTCTTTAATTTTCTATACTATTTTCTAACGTAACGTAAAGAAATTATTTACATTTCTTAATAGAACTGTAAATTGGGGTTTTAATAATATAAAATATTTTAAATAAACATCATATTGATTTTTCAATATATGAATTCAAATGAGTTCGTTATAGGAACAACAAAAAAGCGATGACAAATGTGATGGTTTGGTAGGAAAATATATCAATCAATTGTTATTGCGAATAATTTTTTATTATTCGTTAATGTAATAAATAATACAAGATACATACAAATCAAAATAATTTATTGCTAGCAAATAAAAGTTTATCAAAAATGGACTAGATTTTATAATTGGTTAGAATAGTAGATTAGCGTCAATCAGATACAACAAATTTTTTACTTTAAACAATAATTTATTATTACTATCTACAAATCATTTGTTAAAGGTGGGGCTTGTTAAATTAACAAAATCCTTTTAGTACGCACTGCATAATATAAAGGTATTTTGTTTCTCTCTTTCTCTTCCATCTCATTCTTGATCTCATATATACGACTTGAAGTACCATATTCATGCTACGAATATGTATCATCAACATAATAATTTGCAGCACATTTCTCGTCTTTGCGAAAGTTATATCACCCACCTAGTGACATGCGGTCGGAGAAACACGCGAAATTCTGATTATCAATTCTATGAAATTATGGCAAATTGAAATCAAGCTTCAGAGTAACTGATTCAGCCGCGCGCAATCGTGCGCTTTCGATGAGCGCGCTGCTCACGCGCGCGCACTCCTTTGCACGTACGCGTGTATGTCATACGCCAGGATCAATATCCGGGTGATATCACGCTCGTCATATCGAAACGAAATTGTGAACGAGGATGGATTGGCGAATTCGGATTTTACGTTACAATGGATTGATAATGAAACCATCGAACATTTGCCGATCGAGGCGTACGTGCAATTTCGACCGTGACCGGTACAATATCCAAAATTTTTAAGCAAAAAATTTGAATTGAAGCGTTTCGACATTAATTACGATTGGCAAAAATGCGATTAAATTTCACAATGCAATATTCTTTTCAAACGATTGCTATTTGGGATAAAGCTATAATTGGACGGTAATTCAATTGATGCATTATTGAAGCAATACATAATGGGTTACGAAATAATGGCCGTTTAATTAATTACAGAGTTATGAAAAGCAATTTGATAAAGATATAATTTAAATTTTTCTAAAATTATTTCATTACTGTTCTATTACCGTTTTTTTTTTGTATTAACAACGTCGTTACAAAACTTAATTAATTAATGTAACTACATATATCTAATTGTAAGTAGAAAATAATATATGTACGTGATAATGAAAATTGGTTTCTCTTATTTTTTTATTTAAAATAAGTGAACTCGTTGGTCTTGATAAGATTAATATAATTGAAACCTGTCTAATAGGACAGAGAGAGAAATCAATAATAAATCTACAATATGAAAAGGGAATTAATTAAGTGGCGAGGAAATCAATTCCCAATGTGATTTATGCATAGTGCAGGCTAGTGTTCATTCTTATTCCGCGCGGTTATCCTATAAAATACACCCCATCATTTCACCCTCATCTTATCCCGCACTTATTTTCCTCTAAACTGACAACGGACTACCACTAATCTCGACACACTTCGCGAAATTGCTCTCTCTCGCACATCCCTCTGCGTTAGACCGCGAGCAATGATTTTGATTGAGCGTCTTATCCTCCTTTGCGCTCCTCCTTACGCAGCATCGTTGCGAGAGTATTAAATCACTGCGTGGAGAAAGAACAAGTCCGACGAGGCTTGACGAATTTTGCCTGTCTTCCATGACAAGTTTCCCCCTCGGTACGAGAATAATAAAACAACGCTCTCGCTGGTGAAACGAAAGTATCCGCCATCGAAAGGACGATCACAGTTTCGAACGAGCTAATTTTTGCGAAAATGGACTGGAATATCATTTCCCGATCAAACGCGATTATTTCGAATTTGATTCATACGTATATGTATATGTAATCCGTGCGTAATATGCATCCGTTTTCATCGCTGATGCCAAAGTGGTCGATCCCGAAACCACGGCTATCTTACGCTGGAATGCGTACATTTGATGTGCATTCCAGCAGTTGGTTTTGCAATTACGAAATCCGTTTGATATCATCGTTTTCTTATATATTGTTCATGGAACCTTCGAAATCGATGCAGAACATTTCGATGAAAGATATATAAGAGGGCTCTTTCAGTTTTCTTTGTGAAACCACGACTGACCTGC
Organism: Cyphomyrmex costatus; assembly: GCF_001594065.2. Lineage (NCBI taxonomy): Eukaryota > Metazoa > Arthropoda > Insecta > Hymenoptera > Formicidae > Cyphomyrmex > Cyphomyrmex costatus. The sequence continues at coordinate 271,658 of NW_017275130.1, forward strand.
GGCATCGGTCTTTGTGTTCATGTGGCTGTTCGGCATAACAAAGTAGGAGCCTACACATCGTTCATGCAATCCGTGTCTCCTCTCTTCTTTCAACCCATTTCATCGGATGCGACACGACACGACATGACGATACGCTCCACCTCGTTTGTCCGCGGGGCAGGAGAAGGAGAAACACAGAGAAATAAAGGGGAAAGAATAAGAAAAGCAGCTCGGCGGAAATATTTCGACGAATCCCCGGGCGCATACGAGACGTCTTTTTGCAGGAATTCCAGTCCGCGCGCCGTGTACTTTGTGAAAACTTGAGAGGTGAGATGGAGAAAACGCTTATACGTGGCGCAACTCCAGTCCAACCGAGCGGGCATGCTATAATACGTGACGCGTGAGCAACACACACGGAACAGGTCTCCTGATAGTCACCGTGGAACAAAATGTCCTTGCACGATGAGAACTCATTCGGCACAATGGATGCACTTGCGTTTTATAATTCGAAAATGGTCATCTAACAAAAGAGAATATGGACAATGTGAATATACGTTAGAGCGCATTCAATTCATTCTTCTTTAAATGTAGTCTTATCTCTTCGATATTCTTTATTTTTCGTAAACACTATATTGCATATATTATTTGATACAATTTTTTGATGTAATAGAAAAAATATACAGATACATATATGTATAGGTACATATTTGGTTGGAACAAAATTTTGTAGCATTATTAAAATCCAAGCGATTGCAACTTTATTCAAAATAAAAACGAAATTTAATAATAGGATTTTAAAACTTACAATCTATACTTTTGGAAGGTGACTATGTTTTCCGAATTTCTATAAGTTTTATAATATTTACATACAGAAAACTACGAGTTAGAAAAGGGGAAATTTTCTTTTCACTTTATGGGCCTGTCACGTGCCCAGAAAAAGCTTGCGAAAATTTTCGACTCTCTAACGTGAAAGTTTAAAGTTTTCCTTACAAAATTGTTTTTTTTTTTTAATATTCTTAGATTTTACTGAGTTATCGGAGATTAAATAAAAAGAGCATCTTGATTTTGATTGCTCATGATTCTGTTAAAAATCATGGCATATCGCAATTTAAAAAATCGATTTTTAAGGCTGAAACTTTATTTATCAACAAGGTTGGCAAGTAACGTGTTTTATTTGTAAATGTTGTTACCGTTGCAAGTTACTTTTTTCAGTAACGAACAGATAACGATGTTACATTTTCTTCGGAGTAACGTTCATGGTAACGCAGCTACATTTTTGGAGTAATGGTAACGATTTCACTTATCGAGTTAATTTTATCGTTACTTTATTTTTAGTCACGTAAAAGTTTAAGTCGTAACTAGAGCTATAGGAAACAAAGATGCGATGTTAAAGAAATAGGTCTGATTGGCTCTCTGAATCACGTAATCACGATGCCTTTTTTTACATTGTATTCATAGTTCGATGTATCACTTTATCTTTCTTTAATATTCGGTGAACAACAAGGACAAAGTGATGTATCATACGCACGATGCGTGAAACGGAACGCACACCTATAAGCTAACGTATAGCATTTTTTTGTATCTTTTTGTATCTTTTATATTTTTCAAGATAATCAGCTGGACAGTTTTCAAATGAATACCCTGCATATGTATTTCAGTGTACTTCAGAATATACCATAAATTTTTTAATTAGTTTGTATTGACTTAAAAACGTAATTTAACGTATTAATGAGGAAAATGGTATTTGTAACTAACCTTTAGGATTATTAATAAGTAAAAAAATCTGTTTTTCCAGTAATTTTCAGGTAAATTTTATCTCAAAGTAGATTTTAATTTAGAACTTAATCACCGCAATATAGAAAATTTAAAGAGATATGTAAACACATAACCTCATGTTTTTAGCACAAATTAATCTCAAGAGTAATAAATTTACATACGAGAAAAAGAGCTTATTTTGATAGTTTAAGTTTTAAAAAAGCAGTCTTAATTTAACGCACATTATTTCTGTATTGATTCATGTACATATTTAATATACATAATATTTAATATTTTTACAGCTTTCTTTCTCTCTTTCGCTCAGCAAACACAGGAAACTTAATATTGTTATGTTTTTATTTAGAAATTATTAATTCTTTTTTGATTAAATTCGATTATTCGATGATAGAAATTTTGCATGAGTAGACAAACAAAAAATCAATCTTTAAATAAAAAAGAAGATAATTGTATCATTCGACAATTTATTTTAATGTTTAATGCCTTTTACGATCAATAACTGCATGTTTTAAATCACGTTTTTTGGGTTAATTCGTTTAAAGATATAAGAATAATGAATTTACTGATTTGACAAAACTGTGTCACGTTAATTGTGATATATTCGTAAAATTTATTGGTATGTAACATATAGGTACGTTTCAACGACATATTCGATATTAATTTGCTCCTTTATGTATATATATTTATATAATATATTTTTCTGATGTTTCTTTGTTTGTATTTTGAGAATATCGATTAAAAAATGAACATTCTGAAAAAATTAACGTATTTTTTCTTATTTGATTTTTTATGTTTGACGTACGTTTTTTATATTATAAGCAGTGCAGTTATTATAGCAAAGTATTGTTAGCGTAGATTACAACGATATCTCACTTTGCAAATTAATCGCTTGATAAATCTGATTAGTCTGAAAAATACTTGAATTCCCGCGACAGCGGGTCATTTTGTTTGCAACCGTAAATCAATATCCGGCGGATAAATTTAAAACGCTATCGGGTTACAATTAACTTGCCATAGTTTTTGAAGGGAGGTCTTAAATCACCGTGTCGAGTATCGACTATCGACATCTTAGACTGACACGAAGAATCGCGCGTTCGCTGAAGGACCGTTTAAAAAAGTTACAAACTCATTAGTCCACGCGCAGTCCAGCTATCTGTGAGACGAAAGGCTCTCGCCTCTTGTGCACCTCGGAAGTTAGTAAGGATCGGCAAAAGCAACCGAATCCCATCTTAATAGAACGTCATTCCAAATAAATTGCAGGACCCATGGCCTACGAGGTCGCGCTTAAAGGGCCGTGGAAATACGTGAGGTGAATTTGGTTACAGGTCTTATAGCGGATGAAGGTACGAATATGAATCGAAGTATTGGTCGTGTAAAGAGCCATCGTGGTACAATTTTTCTTTCTAACGCTCGAAACGGATTGCTCTGAAAGAGCAGCCGTAAGCTATTTTTGAAAGACACATCTAATCTAAATTAAAGAGTCTAAAGAAAGATCATCTTCGTGTACGTCATCGCGAAGATTGATTCTTTCGCTTGGCTGAAATATTGTGCCATTTTTAACTGTAGAACGGATATTTGCATGCTATAGTCTCATTAACATAACAAATATTAATTAAATAACAGACGGAATAACATCGCACATTATTTCGAGCTGAAGTAGTTCAATATTAATGAATCGGGGTTCAAGAAAATTATGCGACAGCCAGACACGTTATTCCGGCGATATAAATTCTTATCTATTATTAGCTTCGTCTCCGTTGTCGTATCGATATGTTCTAACGAGGATGAAAATTGTATGAGTATTGTGTCTCCTCTTTATATGCACAAAGAGAATTTCGTAATATAGATAGCTCGCTGTGGAAGCCACAAATAACATTTTACTGGTTTCAATCTATATAAGGAAGATTACGATTCATAATATATATATATATAAGTTTATTGTTTTAGTATATTGAGAATATCTTTTTTTCGTTAATGGAAATAATATTGAATAATTTGAATAATTTAGAATGTCGCGCGCGTTAAGTATATTAATCACTAAAATTTAGAATAGTATTTAATATTAAACATTATTGAATATCAATAACGCTAATTCAATACTGCTCAGGTTTATTATGTTAATACCCACTACTGAGGTTCATGTTTACATTAATTACCTCAATATTGATGCAATTACTAAATTATTTGGTTGTACTATTATATATATAGTTTTCTGTGGAAAAATTCATTTTTTCTCAAAATATAATATAATATTAGGTGCTTTCTAATTGTAAAATTACTAGACACTTTCGTGCAATAGCGACACGTTGTGTTCCAATTGCTGTAATAGTCAACACAACACTATACATCCGTACTCAACCCGAGGGCTATTAGTCGGCTGTGTAAACTTACGTTTTCTAGTGACAATTACATTGTTACTAATTGTGGCTGTTATAAATGAAGTTGGAGGACGTTGGGTGGCAGGCATTTTTGTTTTTTATTCAATACAGATGGAAAAGCTACGTTTAATCTAACTTTATCCGAAACCGTGCACAGCGTACACATACTGTTCCAATTGAGCCGTGCACAATGTTACACTTTGTACATTGCTGTGTACATTTGTGTTAAGATGTGTTAAGCAATTGGAAAGCAGCCATTGCGTATTTCATTCCAAAGCTTGCATTAGTCATATTGCGCCATAATGCATTCGTACGTCAATAAACAGATTTACTCTTTCTCAATCAAATTTGCAATATGCATGCAGATGTGAATAGAGAAAAAAAAAAATGAATTTTTGTCGAATATAATTTGCGGAAAAGGTATCGTGCGCGCACAAGAGTTAACGCACTTGTACCACGAGGTACGTGCGCGATGTCGGCATGTCCGCGACGTGAAAACTTAATCGCATTGAATCCTAGTTGGACATCGTTGCGGGACGCGTCGGGCGGCGTTATCGGCGCATTCTCGCGCGTACCATTTCCCGCGCGTTCGCGCGCCGATCCGGCGCCGGAAAAATTCGAGTCCGGTCGTTAAGCCGCGGTCGCAAATGCATTTAAGCATTCGCCGTTGTTCAAGATCCCATTGAGCGCCGTGTCAATATAAATGTAAATGTCATTGGGAGCCGTGCAAGCGCATACATTGACGGTCTCTGGAGGACGATTGCTCGCGGAGAATATTGCAGATGCCCGTATGGGACGTCCACCGCAATTGAATTGCCCTTCGGATTGGAACGTATAGAAATGTGTACGGTCGGCACTTTGTTTCGCGTATCGATCGTTCACGACCATCGGGAACGCGGGATCCACAGTGAACGTTCTCTCGCAATGCCGAAGAGTGCGCTTCAATTGATCCGCCGTGCCGAATCGCGCGTTGCGCTACGCCGCTCCGCGTCCGTCGCGTCGCGTCGTCGTGTGGCGTTTTACTGCGCGGCGGATTTGCAGATCGCGAATTAGCGTACGTCGACATGTTTCGTTGCGACCTTTCGACAGGCGCGACGGCGTCGATAACTTGATTTAACCGCATCCACGCCCGTTCATTTCTACGTTTTTTCTAGAAAATCCCGCGCGTATATGTGCATTACGATAATTAAAAGTCTGCCACGATACAATCGACGGAAACACACTTGAGTTTTTGTTAAATGTGACTTTTTTATTGACCGTTTTCAAGTTGACTAAAGTCACTAGGACTACACTTCAAAACATCCTCTCCGAGGAGAATTTTATTCGAATTATATAGTATGTAACGTGTGTGTGTGGGTGTGTGCGTGTGTGTGTGTGTGTATATACATATTATATTGAGTAAAATTTTTCTTCGAAAGAGGACATTTTAGAATGTAGTCTAGATATATAAAGTAGCATAAACCATTTTGGCTCCAAACGCAGTCGTTTCAAACTTATATGTATTTGTACAAACATATTTTGTGGAGGAATATAAAGCTGTAAATTATATAAATTAATCAAATTTTTTTTATTTAAGAAATTACTTTATTTATTAATAAAAGAATATATACGAATTCTTAACTTAGATGCTTTTTAGTATAATACGGCGAGATTATTTGTCGTTGAGGTTTCAATGCATGAAAGTGCATGCGATACATGTAAGTTTAGAAGATGAAAGCATATGTCAATATCACATGTAACTATCGAAATTTTATACAAAGTAAATGTTTAATTTGACAACAAAATGCATAGAAAATTTGGCACAGGTTAAAATAGTTGCATTTAATGTGTAGATAAAATATTGCATTACGCATACTTTTCACCATCCAAATGTTAAAAAACTCTTGGACTTGATTTCAAATGTTTAAAAAATTTTTCCATTCTGGTACATTTCAGCAACAATGCGGCCACGTTATAACTCTGCTACATGCAATGTTGCTAGAATGTTTCAATATATTTTTTACCAGGTTTACCAGATTTATGTACTTAGTGACTGTATGAGTTGACAAAGCAGCTAGCCTGTTCACAGATCGATTAAGCATGATTGATTCTTACTTACACATTCAATCAATCATATTCAATCGCTCAGCGAGTAAGCTAACTATTTCATACGGCTTGAACACTACCATTGTCTTTGATTCCGAGCGAATTTTTGATGCCAGCGCGAATATGAAACATGAGGAATACAACAAAATTTACAAGTATAGCTATAAATAATATTATTGCATATTATTTATTCAACTGTGCCATACGTATTGCATCCAGTGGAATAATAAACTGTGAATTTGTAAAACTTAATTTCGTGGCCCGATGTCGGCTACAAATCTCCGCGATTGCGCGGTCGAGCTGCGCTGTGCGGTTTTTCCCGCGTTATCAGTAATTAAAAAGGGCGAGAATAGAGTAAAATGAAAAATATGGCACAAGTGGCAGTTGTGAAATATGAAAGCTGCTTGAGCCGCGCTTTTTTCCATCCAGCCGGCGCTTATCTACAGCTTTATGAGCGTTATTCGATTTTCGTGCGTGCATTGTTCACCGCGGAGCACCGGAAACAAAGCGTTATCTTTAAGCCGAAACAATGTTCCTCTCTCAATCTGCGCATGAAATAACCGGTTGCAACGATCCGCTGGAATCGCCATCATCGATCACGTGTGTGATGTATGCAACGATATCGACAGCGAATCCCTTTTTAACACAGACGAATGGTCCTCGCTATGAAACCAGGGATTTTTTTGCAGATTTTTGCGCGTAGTATTTGTCGGTTGATACACGTCACGAAATCGAGCATAGCATCCGATTTAAATGTATCGATTTTGCTGAGAACCTTCAGAAGTAACGCGATGCTTAGGTCGGAGATATGCACGAGATATGTGAATATTTCGAATCTGCTGCTAAGCCCCGAGCTATTTGTACCTCATCCTCGTGGGAACAAAGTTAACTGCATGTTGCCTGCATTAGACGTATTACGTACAGATCGTCTTCTCACAATTATAGGCAATGTAATTTAACGCTGTGCTGACGAAGTTATCCGTCACGCCATATATATGTCCAACATTTATTTACGATAATTTAACCTATAAAAATAAAAAAAGATGCGGGCATCATTTATGCGGCTGCTGCAGGACCTTTAATTATATCGAGGATAATGAATGTTGCGCCTCTCATAAATAATGATTATAAATAAAGCCTGAACTCGATATTGGAAATATGCGACACATATTGCCATTAAAATACATATATGAGAATGGGTAAACCACATTTTTCGTATAATCCGTCAAAATATAATCAAATCGATAAAGCTACGTTAAATACTGATTTTAATTATTTCTGACGATATTAATGAAATCTCATATAGGAAATACAAACAGATTATTAATAGTTGACACTCTGTAAAGTTATCGGAACGCCCGTTATACATATTAAAAAGCAACCATCATGATATTCTTGCATTGTTATATTCAGAGCATATTTAAATTATTTTCTTCTTTGTGTCGTTTTATAATGTGAGCAATTTTTCTAAAAACGATATATTATTGTATTTAATAATCATTGTGATTAATAATTTGTGGTATTTTGAACAAAGGAATGGGGAAGACGTTGAATTAATCAACATCAAATTAATCAATGAATTTAGCGTGCATATACTGACTATTCACATACACACAGAATATACTTATACATAACGGGTTTAAGAAAGATATTAATTCATAAATCACTCGGTAAAAAGAGACCGAAATTATTCCCTTAAGAAGCAGGTAGTCAAGTTGATTTACGGGTTTCCATGAATCACCCGACGCCCGAGCTTCTCGTTAGCAAAAAAAAAAGAAAAGTGAAGAGCGCGCACGCTGTTAACGCGGCCGAGAGAGAATTCGAGACACTCCGTTTCATACGCTCGGAGGAACGCAGAATATTCGGCGAACCGTGCAAAAAGAATGCGTGGACGATGCCGGATGTTACGCGAAAAGTTCGTGTTTGCAGCTCGCACGCATCTACGTCACCATTAACATTTCATCTGACGAAGAGACGGGCTTGCGCCCGGCTATGCCGGCCTAGATAAGGGGATGCGCGCGTGCTGGTACGTGTTCGGGATGAGAGAAGAGCCATGCCGCGACCCAAGAAATACCTGCCGCCTCTTCGTCGGGGGTTGGCGTGCGCTGAGTCTGTTCACGAGATTCTGCGGGTACGCAAGTTCCCGCAAGGGGCTTCCTTCACCGCCAAGTTGGAAACTTATGCTGACTCCGGGCCAAGCGGTTGCGCCGGGCGGAGGGCAAGAGAGAGAAAGACGATACTTTGACATATATTTTATTTAGCGCACCAAGACATAGTTTATGAAAGAAAGTACGGGGAGTCCTAGTCAGACGAAGTCGTAATGAGTATTTTATTGAATCTGAAGGAGCCGCAATTAACGTGTCATTTACACTGTTAATCAATTTTTCTTTTCAGAAATTTCATTTTTCTCTCCTTCTTGCGTTAACATTTCCATTAATAATATCGGTATTAAGATCTCGGTTAAGAAATTAAAATGACTGAAACGCAATTAAAATAAGAAACAATAAATAACTGTAATTATAGTTAAATTCAGAAAAGATTTTAGTTTATAATATGTCTCTGTAATATTAGTGTGAAACAATTGTATATTATAGATGTTTAGAATGTGTAATTATAATAACTAACGCATAAAGAATTGTGTTCTATGATTTACAATATAGATACATACATTTAATTTAAAAATTATCTTTTTTTGTTTTTAAAACGTAAGTATTATTTTTTTACGGAAACGTGGAAATATTACTTTACATTTATCTGTGCCACATTCTGAATTTATTTCTTTAATGTGTTTTTATATTACTCACTGTGCATATAAAAGAAGTTATTGTACGGACATATAATATTCATGTCTTATTTTATAAACTATACGCGTTAAATAAAATATGGATTTCTTCATTAGATCAAAATTCACGGATGCAAGATGAAGTCTGTAATGTACTAAGTCGATACCTTGTAAATTCTATGACTACAGGATTGTAGAGAGATTGTGAGAAGCTTCGGAAACTTGCTTCTAGCCTGAAGCGAACTATGCTTTGCTGCGGAGAAAGGCACATTACTTTGATTCATCTATTATTTAATGGGGACGCAAAAAGTTAGAAAAAAAAAGAGAGGGAAGAAAGGGCGGTAAGTTTAGGACAGGTCATAACCATTTTCGCTCCTTTACGATGGTCCCGCTTAATTTGCTGCGCGATTGCAACTTCTGCTCTTTCGTGGATGAAGACAGCTCCAAGATCCAATTTTACCTAGTTTTTCAACCTGTCGGTACCTCGGAGTTAGTACCTTTTATTCCTGCAGATCTTATCCTTTCCCTTTCCTCTGTACCGTTTTCTTGACCTCGTTGCACCTCTTCACCTTCTCTGCAGCCATCCTCCACTCGATCTTCACGTTACTTCTGTTTGCAACTTGCACCTCTCTCGCCTAACCTGAGAGGAAGATCCAGACAGTGTATAAAGAGAAAAGGATTAACATGGTTGAATGTAAAATTAAATTTATTCCTCTGCAGATTTCCGTAATATCCTTAACCTCTCGAGATTCGTATATCTTTGTAACCGTTGCGAATTCGCGCGACTTTGACGTATTTTCCGATAACTGAAGAAGATATTAATTAAATTTAAAAGCTGAATACGAGGTGCAATTAGCGGAACTTCGAGGCGAACAGAATTATCGAAGGTTATTTTGAGTTTATAATTGTAAGCAAAAGCATCGTTCAAATAAGGGGAATTGTATTATCTTTTTTATTTAGATATTAACTATGAGCAGAATACGATTTTATTTTTCAAGTTTTATTCCCCATCTGCAATTAATTAATTTATTTGAGTTTTAACGAAGTATAGATATTCACTGATTTAATATGCGAGCGATACGCGCGAGTTGAGCATTTTGCTCCTCCGACCTTTGCCTTTTTAATCCTCTGTTGAATTTTATCTCAGTTGTTACGGCCGCGGCCCCGTCGCTTGAATTAGTTAAAGAGCCTATCGGAAAAGTGGCGACAGACCGGAACGAACCAACTTGGGTAAAACACTCCTTTGGGTGTATAAAGCTGTATTAGGCGTCGTATCTTACTTCCTAGCATCGTGCAACTTCCTAGTGTCGCTTGGAGACTCACGATCCTTCGGGGATTTACATGCGGTCGAGAACCATTGAGTGGGACAAAGTGAATAATCGATGTGCACAAAATTATGTTACATATTATGACTTTCATTATTTGTGGAGAATCAGCGTTCTGCAAGTGGAAACGGTTCGAGAAATATTACTGTCATAACATCACTGTCATACGCATTTTGAACAATGAAGTTAATCCAAGCAAAAGTGTTGTACAGTTGAATGTAGCAAGTTAACGCTTATCACAAAATAATACTATTGGTTCACAAAGGCATATAATCTATCTTAATTTTTCATTGTCTTATATGTTTTAAATTGATTAATCTGATAATTAAAACAATGAGAAACTATTTACCAGAGGAGCATGGAGGAATGCAAATATCTAAGAGAAAACCGACAATTATTTATCAATTAATAGTCTTTATTCAAAAGATATTTCAATTATTTTGCTTTAAGCTATAATAATTAACATTTATATATTATCAGTATAAACTATAATTTAAAAAATAATTAAAAAGCAAAAGCTGCCACGCGAGACAATGTCGAATCAATTTCTTTTTTTAAATTATAGTTATTTTATAATTTTAATAACATTAATAACATGTAAATGTTAATTATTGTGGATTAAGGCTAATATTTTTTAAATAAACATTTTTGTAATTGATAAATAATCATCGGATTTATTTAATTTTTCCCTTAAACAACAAGGACGTTTACAATACTTACATTCTCTCCTGCATCAAAATTATCGCAACATATAATGATATTTACCTTGAACTCGTGTGTGTTGTATTATGTTGTATTTATGTTGTATTATGATCACGTGTTATGCGGTACTAATTGTAAGCGTATATTGGACTATCATTGGATGCGAGAAATGAGAGGTTAGCACTACTCTAATATTGCAATAGTATTATTCGCGTTTATCCCATATTCGCAATTTCCCCAATCGCCCTTATATCTAATTGGAGAAATTATTAATTACACAATTCATTCTGTATTAAAACATAACGTTTCTGGTGATAATGATTTTTATTTATATTTGTAAACAAGTTATAATAAATTAATAATATAAGTCTTAATATTGCAGATTTTTATGATAACAGTTTATACATATTTTAATATATTATTTAAACTTTTTTTTGTTCATCAATTAATCATATTATAGAAATACAGAAGAAATAACAAGATTATTGATAATAAGTTTCATGTGACAGTTATTATTTCACGAAGAGAAGCGACAATGTTTTACAGAAACGCAGCGAATAAAACACAACGCGAAGAAAGTAACAATAATTTGGTGAGGTGCCTCGATTTTTCAAGCGGGTTCATTATTCTTTCTTGCGACTTCCTTCCTTTTTTTTTTAGTGTTCCTTCTAGTATTCCGGTTTCTTGATAAATAGTTCCTGGCAGTTTGACCTTTCGATGTGAATTCACGAGAAAAGACAAATCGATTCCGTTCCCTAGTGACTCGATCGTCTGTAACAAATATTACATCGTTCGATAACCGTCTACAACGTTTTTGCGTTTTCACCGTTTTTGAACGAGATAAAGAGTCGTGCAATATTAACAATCTAGAATTCTATGTTTTTCGGTGAACGACTGATCGTTGCTTAAAACATCTCACAATATGGAATGGCGATGTAACGTCGTAAAATTTCCAATTTATTCGCAACGATAACATTTTTTCTACTCTCTGCATACAACACGATTCTATGGCTGTTGTTACATTGCTACGTAAAGCGCAGGTTACGTTTCACGAAGTTTACGTGGTGGTACGTAAAGTAAATACCGCTGACTTGAATAGTCTGAACTGCGTAAACCGGGCGTAGCATATCACGTAGCTAACATGTATATGTATTATATCTACGTCGCTATCGCGATGAAAGGTTCAAGCTCCGAAAAGCTGTCTCCTGATTGCGCGTAACCGTGTCGGCGCCAAGATTGGTCCATTAATCTTACCACGGACGCACGCGATATCGCAGTTTCATGAAGAGGCTACGTCCTAAATAAATGCCACCGCTCGAAACATCGACGCCATAGTGCAGAAAATGCAGTTGCGCAATTGCACAGTGGTGGTTGCGCCAGTGCTGAATGAGAAAAAGAGAGAGAAGGAGGGAGAGAGAAAAAAAGCGACACGGTAGAATGGCTCGTATGCGAACTCCAACAATGAAACCTTCCTTAGCAGTGCACTGTTAGCGAAGCTCGAATGGAACAGCGGTCGTGGTCAATGGATGGAATTCAGTTATTCAAGTTTGAACGTAACAAAAAAGTTGAAAACTCAATTGAATCGCAAAGAAAAGAGCTGTAACAAAAATACCATAAAGTATAAAAGAATACGTTATTTCTGTGATTTTTCTCATGTACCTAATATTATTAAATTTGGATAGATTTGACTTGTATGGATATTAACTTTCACATATATTTTAACAAAACTATAAAAATAAATATAATATATAAATAATTTTCAAAAAACTTTAGTTAATATTAAAAATAACAAAGTAAATCACTCCTTATATTCTAAAAATCAAACAATGTCCTTGAGGCAATAGGAATCCACCGCTGGATGTAGGGTTGCGAATAAATTCCAATATTTGTCTTCTCTTACGTACGTTTCGACTTTATTTTTTAAGTCATCTTCAGCAATATCATTAATTAAAAACGTTATCCTATTGCCTCAAGGACATTGTTTGATTTTTATAATATATAAAACATCTGTTTTATAGAGCAACAAATCCTCATGTAATAGATTTGTTTTAAAATTAAACATTTATTGTAGAGTTATATCTCACAGAATTACAATATTATAAATTTTTTGTCAAAATCAAAGGTAAATGAAACGACACATTTTGACAAATTTATGCTCGCTATTAATTTATTATAACACGCCGTGTAATTATTCGCAGAGTGCTCGTAATTGTAATTTCAAATTTTCACTTGTGCGCGAAGGACACAAAACATGCGTATATATTGGCTTTTACAAATTTACATTTCCCTCGTGTAATCTACTAGTCTCGTGCTCATAATGCAAGTAATTTTACTCTCTGTCATCTGTGAATGTAATTATCCTCAAGTTGCTCCGTGGCTCGCATTTATGAGACGCACGAAGTTATATAACTATTGGGGAAGCACCGTCACTGAACATCGTTAAACTCGCGACAAACGGTTGTCATAATCTCCAAGTTTAGATAGTTTCGTCACCTCGGATTCGCTGGAAAATATCATAACGTTATCACGCGTTATCATCAACAAAACTCGCGACGATTCGTACGCACTGACCTATATTGCAAATACATATACACAATATACGGTAGCGTATTTTATATTTTTTTCCTTCAATTTTAAAATAGATTATTTAATTCCGGATGGAATGTATAATTTTTGCTAATGGATCTTGGACATTTTGAAGAAAGGGTCAGAAATACAACAATTTTAGAGAGAAATGTTTATTGCATTTATTTGTTATGTCGACGCCAGTTCTGCAAGTATAATTTGCAAAAGACTATAAACAGAAATCATTTTAACAAAACATTCATATAGTTTTTTCAGTATAAAACACTTTTAAAATGTAGCGAAAACAAAACCAAATTTTTGATGGAAAAGCTCTATTGATTGTCAGATTTTTCTTTTGAAAAAAGAATCATGAGAAACTGTATCGTCACTAAATTAAACATTACAAATAGTATATAAAAATGAGTAGGTACAATAAGACGGATAAAACGATAAGATAACTAAGTGTATTTGTATCATCAATAAGTTTACAAACTTTATTCTGATTTAGCCACTGGTTATGACGCACTTGTCATGGTTCGCTTTTGTTATCGATAGATTTAATGGCTGTACGAAAGTCATGGACCGTGAGATTTATTTTTCAACCGTATAAAAAAGCTCCGTGAAATATTTTAAAACAACGCGTTGTAATTTTACACTCGTCAGAACTCGGCTCGAGTCGCCACAGTCATTCGACATTCTACCTTTGCATAGTGCGGCGGACGATCGTGGACAAATGGTTGAACGAATGACGAGGTTGCATCGAGTTTCGTAACATTTATTCTCGATCAACAAATTTGGCGTTGTATAACACATTTTTTTGCTACGCTGCTTCTTCGTCACTGCAATCAATCGTCGCATTATTAGGTATATAATTTTTTATATTAACTTTTTGTTATATTAATTTTTTACATTAACGCGTTGCTAGAAATTATGTAATTTTTGAAATTATTATTAAATTTTCCACATATTTTTTATGCGTCATCATGTACGTGAATTTGAAAAGTTTTCCATATAGATACAACTTTTTGCATACTATAACAATATATTAACCCACTTTTATGATCATCACGTTTAATATGATAGGTAAGATAAATTTCTCATAAGTCTCATAAGTTGTATGCTGTCGAAGTGATGCGCGTCACTTGCGAACGGCGTAAACGATGTTCCTAGCGATGTATGCTCGTGTTCATTGCATGTCACTTGTCATTTCGATGCACCATCTCGCACATAAATCTATGAAACTGTGTCCAAATGACATGTTGTGGACAAAATATTGCTAATATGCGTTGTTACATCTCGCGTTTTGTTACATGGCGTTTTACAATGATCTAGTGCTATCAATTTTTCTAGATTATCTACCAATTTTTTGAACATATATTTATCATGTAATCGACAGATATTAAGTTATATTCTCAAATGTTAAGTTTTGTCTCTTTAGATATTAAATTAAAGTCTGATGTCAGAATTAATATTGCATCTAATAGTAAAACAAATTTTTTTAACTTATACCTTCCAAATATACTCTGTTGTAGCAAATTGATACAAATAGGATTTCGTAACTTTTGAAATTTGGTTTGCGTTTATAGAAATATATATATAGAAGAAGATTTAATTTTCTCTCTTCTCGACTTCATAAACAAATATTTTGGAACAGATATGGCATAAAGGTCAATACTGGTAGCGTAGAGCAGGTATTCTCTATACCAGAGTATCCGTCCGTTAAACGAGAGTCCAGGAGTAATATTACTCCGATATCGAAGTACTCGAAATCACGGGTTCAATTTAATGGATTTCGATTAAACTGATTCGCCATAACATTTTTGATCTAATCGGATTTTCGATCTGTTTCACGTTGGCACGCTCTACGATTTCTGATACTGTTCCGTTGTTGATACATCGTTGTTATCACAACCTCGTAGCAACGATCGAAGTTTGCAAAAATTAATTTACTTCGGTTGATATCTGAAAAATTAATTGAATACGTGATTTTTCTCGATGTTTGAACAACAATGGTACAAATACGAAGAGATTCGAATAAAAATTTAAGAGATAAAGAAATAAAATTCTTTATTAACTGCGCGCTGTCTTAAATTTTTTTATCCTCCAACATTTTCTGTGCTCTTTTGTGTTACAGGACGACAAGCGAGGAATCTGTTACCGGGACAATCGTCGGGTCATCATCACGGTACGTAGGATGCATCATTATCGGACAGTTACAATAATAGTGAGTGACCATACGTTGACGAGCGCAATCCAACTGGAAATCACTAGCAAAAGCTGCTAGATCCCGTGGGATGTTGCGGGAATGCACTCGATGTCGAAAATCAGACTCGCATGGTTGCACGTTGCGAGTGTCAACCGGGACCGAGCATTATCATCCTTGTTGTTTGCGTTAAAGGCCAAAATAAACTACGGAACACCAGCGCTTTCGCGTTACGTTAACGGTCGCACGTGTACGGGACGCACGTGTGTGTACATATATCGTACGTGGAGTCGTGGGCACCTCTCGTGAAATGGGCCATTTCGCGCCTCGGCATATCCGCTTGCTTGTAAAATAACTTTCTCCCTCCTCTCCACCGCACGATTCGATTCTTTCTCACACCACCAACCTCGAGCTCTTTTCGATATTACACCACGACGATAAACCCGCAGTGGGCTTATCGCCGTATCGGGCGCGCAGATTGTTTTATATGTATAATCTCTATTGAAAATAATCCCCTCCCTGCAGCGCGCGTGAATACCGTCGCCTAGCAATGGATTTTTATACCGTCCGTTTTTATGCCACATATCGATCATTACGAAACAGTGAGCGCCAACAAGTTATTTTTTGTCGAATCGCATGGCTGCATAATGCAGGCAACAAGCCATATATTGCTCGATGGATAGCGTATACGTCAAACGTTGGTGAAGTAATAAAAAACGATATGTGCGGTACAGTCGTTTTAATTTTACGAGCAGTTTCGTTGCTGCGTATTAAAAAGTGACATATGTATAATCATATAGAGCAAAGCAATTTTCTGTTATCGTGTGTGTAAAACGTCACTGAATTACGCTCTTGTAAAATGATATGTTGACTTCGATCTATGTTATACTTTAATACGTATTACTAAAATGCGATATAATGCAATACTATCTGATACTTGGCTCCATTTGGTTATTTTTTAGCATTTTGGAATTTAATTAGATTTTTACTTTTTATACAAAAATGGATGAATGTATTTAAAAAAAAAAAAGCTCCATTACCATTAATAATTTTATACATTTATGAGAATATATAATCCAGTTGAATATTTAAAAAAAAAAAAACAGATTTCTGTTACATACAATTACTGTATCTTTTATTAGTAATTACAAAAATGGAAGTGCTTATTCTGTAAATATAATTTGAATATCAAATGACTGGCAAGAGATTATCTGTGTGTATAAAGGTTACTAAATATTTTATTTTATTTTTCATTTTATCTGTCATGATTTTTTAATATTGCAGCTACAACACGTGACCTCTGTGTATTTTTATTACAATGCCCTACATTTAAAACGTGTACGATTACCGTTTCTAGAAGCTGAATATAATCATATTTGTATATACATATCTTACTGGTTGATATTAGAAAAACCCGAGGGTGGGGATGGTTTGACGAGCAGTCAGATAAAAATATATCAGTTGCGTCACAAAAGTCGGATAGAATCTCGCTCAGCTCCACCACATCTCGCTCATCTGTACCGCCTGCTCACCCATTTCGCCCGCTATCACCCGCTATCGCTCTCCTCTCGGTTCTCCACGTCCTCGTTTTCCTCGTCAGGATTCCCTTGCTTTTTTTTTTTTGTTCGCGAAAATCCGCGATGGAACCTTCGTGTGGAGAGAAGTTTCGGTATGCAGTGGCTCACTAAGTGCCCCTCCCCCGGCCTCTCCGTCGCCATCCTACGTTCCCTTCTATTTGCCCGTTTCGCGCCGATCGATATCACCGACACCCGTGATTCCGAAGCCGAATACCGGCTTTCGTAGCGGGACGGAAGGTAGTAGAAACGCGCAGCGAGACGCAACGTCGGTGTTCTATGGAACACGCGCGAATCATTCGTCACAATGGTGACGTGCTGCCGCTCGACTTGCCACCCCCTTGCTGTCCCCGCAATTTCTCTCGTTTCTAGAGAGAAGTCTATCGCTACGCGCGCGTTCGATGTTTCCTTCCTTCCTTCCTTCCTTCCTGCCTTCCTTCCTTCCTTCCTTCCTTCCTTCCTTCCTGCTTTCCTTCCTTCCTTCCTTCCTTCCTTGCTTCCCGTCTGATTTCCCGTTCCACCTGTTTCCTCGACGAAGAGAATTCCCCCTTCGCCCGAAATGCGATCTCACCGTCGGCGTCGTCGTGTGCACCGAGACTAATCGGTAACATGGGCACTCGGGAAATCTTACGATCTGACCAATTCCCGGGAAAAGGAACGACAACTCTTACGCTTCAGGCAGAACCGACGTTTCTTTGCGACGTTAATTTGCGATGTTTCGCCTACGTAGATTTCTCGCGAGATTTTTAATATGGATGTTCTTTGCGTTGCAATCACTGTTGCAATCGGCGACAAGAACAGAAGTGGCGCGTCAGTATAACGGTAATGCATGCATATCTCTGCAAGAATAAAATCTGTGCAGAGAGATAAAATCGAATATATATACTAGAATTTACATTTAGATATTATATTTATTAATAAACTAATTTATTTCTTTTTCAAAACATAACATTATAATTAATTATTAAAATTTTCTCACATTTTGTTTTAATATTTTGTTATGATGTATATGATAACAAGGCTGAGACTGAGAATTTCGCGTAACTGCCATTATTGCATTCCAACCGAAGTGAAACGAATTCACTTTACATCACACGACCCAAAAAAGTTTTAATCATATCGCATTAATAACGTAAACTAATCAGGTACCAGTTAGACTGTTAATTAACTGTCTCAACTGTAGAGCAGATGATGAATAATTTAATGTTTACGGTTCGTTTGCACCCTAATCAACCGAGTCGCCTGCGTTAAGCGGGCAATGTGGGAAGTTGGGGTTGTTTAGATAAACCAAGGAGATGGCATTATTTGGAGGGAAGTTGACTCGTCGTGAGACAATCACATTCGTAACTAGACCTCGCGCTGTGAATAAGAGCTGAATAAGATCCGGTTGTAATTTGCGGAAATGAACCGATTGTCATCTCACTGATGTGTATGTGAATGACGATGTAAACCGGAGAATAGAGATGGATACAATTTCTATCTATCAGCAATGTAATTATTAATAATATGTAAACTCTAAAAGAAAATCTTGATAAAAGTTAACTCATTATTAGTAAAGTTAAGATTAATATTTTTATAAGATTTAATAAAATTAGTTGTGTGTGCGATATTAATAATATAGATTTCAATTTTGTAATTAAATCATTCTGAACGTAGATTGGTAATTGATTTCACAACACTTTTATACTTACATAGTATTTCTAATCTAAACCTTTAAAATGCAAATAATCTAGAATTATTTAAAAGGAAAAAAGAATTAAGTACACAAATTAAATTTAATCTAAAATATAGAATGTCAAATCCAGCTTGACCTTATAATACTTAATAAAATGTGTAATACAAAACTATTTAAAAATTGAAACTATTTATCATATTTTCTGTTACAATATCTATCAGAAAATCTAGTCCGATACATAACGGATTAAAATACATAACAGATAAAAATGAATTTTTAAAAGCTTATTCTGGATTCTAACTTTTAGCGTGACAGATTGGACTTTTTGACGATTATTGATGACATAATTTAACTTAATGATTTCGTTTATTTGTATGTAAAATTTTCGTAATAATAGCCAAAGTTAATGAAGAATGGCACAAATTACTGCAATCTTATTGTAACAATAGAAATGCAAGTTGGTATGAACTTGTGCTGAATATACAAAATTAGAATATTAATTTACGTCTTAATTTATATTATTATACGATCATGTAATAATATATTATATCATTACATGATTGCGCCTGACGCAAAATTTGAATAACTGCAACACCTAGCAAACCGGGCATACCGTATTGCAAGTAATATTTATCCTCGTTAAGAGACAAAATCAAAGGTGATAAGGGAATAAGGGACGGAGTTAGACCGAGTATAAGAAGACCGTGCTTGAATCTTAAACTAACCGGCACGACTACCGGCACATTTTGGAGACGAAGTGCTCAGGCACGGGCATGAATATGAATGAGTCCACGGGGTGATATTCTGAAGTGCGAAATAAAATAATTTCCTTCGTCGTAGCTCGCGGCTTCGTGTTGCCACGGAATATGCACGAGGCAGGCACGGCGTCATTGGGAGACTGAAGGCGAGGGAAGAGTGTAGGAATAAAGTACGAGTGACGAACGTAGGAAAGACGTGTGAGATCCACGCGAACTCGTTGAGCCCATTTCTTTATCGTCGCGGCAAACGACGTTTCTCTCACATCTCTACGGTGTGATATTCCGTCTGTCGAAATTTCCGACGGGGTGGTCTGAAAAGCAAAGGAGATACGCAGAAATGCGACACGAGAGAGAGAGAGAGAGAGAGAGAGAGAGAGAGAGAGAGAGAGAGAGAGAGAGAGAGAGAAAGTTAGTAAACGTTAAGTAACTGGCGCTGTGTATCGACCTGCCAAGTGTGTGCATATCGGATTTCGGCGACGGCGCGGCGGTGGAGGCGGTGGCGGCAGCAGCCTCGAGGCACAATTCAACGAGATATTACATTTAAACGGGACTTTATTTACTCAGCCGACTGCGTTACTCCTATGCCACGGTACACTCCTCCCATCCCCTTTCGTCTTTTCTCTTACTTACTACGCGTTTCCGTACCAGACGACACTTCCTGCGGCTATTATCCAGTGTGTCGCCCGTTCCCCGTAGTTATTCCGCCTACAAATCGCTACCAGATGGGGAAAATTGAATTAGTCAGGGCCACACTTGTAATTATAGCCTGGCCGCCCATCTCGGCCGCTCTTACCACGGTCTTACCACTGGTCTTACCACTGTCTCGCTCTTACCACTTTCGTCCGACTTACCGCGCACGTACGGGGCCGTCGGTAATAGCAGTAATTTTTCCTACCTTAATTTCATGCAAAACTTTCCAGCTTTGGTCGTCGTCTACATCGCGAATGGTCGTTCTCTTCCTTTCTTTTTCTTTTTCTTTATTTTTTTTTTTTTGTTCTTTGAGGGTAAAGTGAATCTGCACGCGCGCCAACCGGAGATGGCAGAATCGGGATGGGAATATTAGAAATATTGGCCGAGTATATTTTTTGCCAGAGTCACCCCGTCCGCAATGCCTTCGAGGGGTGGTTCCGCGTATATATATATATATGTGTCACGCGGTACCCTTAGTGGTTCCCAGCCGCGCCTCTGGAGTGCTTTTAAAAATAATGAAGATCACTTTCTCTGTCCTGTTATTTTCTTTTTATCCGACCTCTCTGCTTCGTCGAGCTTTCCTTTATTACCTGATTTATCGCTTGACGTTGCAGTGTTAATATATTTTCCGTGGGATTAAATCCTGAAATATGACGACTTCGAAACCGAGACTGCTTACAGTTCTGCAAGAATGTAGAATTTGCGCGAAAATGACTAATAGCACGTCGTTGAAAGACATGAACAGAGATATCTGAAACTTTCCTGCGTGATAAATAGAGATGAGATGAAGAATCCCTTAATTTATAGAGTTTTTTTTAATATTTCAACGTGAGTCTCTCTCCACCCCTCTTTCCTTCATTAGGTTTCATGCTAAGAGATATGATGGCAAAATTTAATGACGTTGTTTTTCTTCTTATGTACACCAGTCTCTTTATCTCCTCTTCGTTTACATAATTTTCATCCTCTCTTTTGAAATGTTGTAATTACAGTCGGTACTTTAGCTTACAAATGTCAAAGGAGAGGGAGTTTATTATTCGAGAGAAAGCAAAGAAATCTGAAGAACTTTGAAATTCTTTGATGTAATTCTGTATTGATGATTAAATAGTAATTATTTCCCATCTTAATTTTTCGAGCGTGAGTTTGTTAAAGTAATCTGGGTATAAGATCTGTAGCGATTTCCGCGTTTAATATAGGAATGTTCACGTCATGTTTACCGCTTGGTACATAATACTTGTCACGGAAAGAGCCGGAAGAACAACAATGCTCGCTCTGAGAGGAAACTCATGACTTTCATAAGTCTTTGTGCGTTTTCCGAGCGAGCTACCCGAGCACGGGCTGCAACTTGTTAAAATTCCATCGTGATTTCCGCGCGAAGCTGCGAAGGTAGAAGCACGTCGAAAGAAACGATGCCAGCACTCGGATAATCTCGTGGCACAGATTATTGAGCACGTTTCGCACAAGTCCTTTTCCGTTTACTTCAGTAAACCAATAAACTCTAACTTCATTTCAGGTAAATCCCTACGAGTTTCATGTTCGAACTATTCGATCGGCGAAGATTTTCTTATCTGAAAGGCTTGTTGAAGCGCGCAAATTGACTAGCTATATCGGTACGAATATTTATATTTTTATTCAAACATTGCTGCAACATAAAGATAATATTTTATGTGCGAATATTTTTTTGTCTTAAAATACAGTTTACTTTATATAATTGAAAGTAAAAGAGGGGAAGAGAGAGAGAGAGAATGCGGATGAAGAGAAGAATATCTCATATACATCACATATAACTTTCTATATATCTATATATACATAAATATTATTTTAAAATAAATATGTGTATATATATATATATAATGTATCTATATACAGATTTACTTTAAAATAACATATATCTTAATATGTGTTAGTAAATGATTCGGAATTATTACAACATTACACCATTTCATCATAATGAGATTGCGATCAAACCGAAGATAGTTATACATACATATAGTTCCGTTCTGTCGTCTCTCGTCGCTGAAAACCTACATTCAGCGTGAATTTCATTGAAATAGTTTGCAGTAAAAGTTTATTATTCCCGATTGAAGAGCTCTCCACCGGGTAGGTTCGTATGGACGTCATACAGCTTTAACCGTTTCTCGAATGTCGCGCGTTTTCAACAGACGAGAGGAAACTTGTACCCTCTTCTCCCCTTTCCCTTCTTTCCCCCTGACAAACGTCTGAAATTGCGCATAGAACAATCGGCAATGTTATCTCGTGTAAGATCTTGCTTGATCGAAATACCTAGCGGAAATGGCCGGTCCAACTGTTAACTTCTTCCCGTACGCCTCGACGAAATAGTCTCGCTCGATTCGCCTGGCGTCCTCGCCGCAGTTCGCTGCAAAATGCAGATACAGCCGGCAGCCGAAAAGCGGAGCGCAGTTTGGAAATGAAATTTCGCGGGAATTTATGATAGTTTGCACAATAAAAGTTACCGTAGCTATCCGCGCAATCGTATCCCATGATAGAACTGCGGTATATATAACGTATATATAACAGAATATTCGTTTTACACTCTACACATCGGGATTGTACGATATGCCATGGGATAAAAATATACGATGAAATAACAAACGCAAATCAGAACACAACATTATAATGTAATGTAAACCGTGTAACTGTGTTTAATTTCGAAACCATCACTAACGTCATTCGCATTTATTAAACTTGTATGCATTTTTGAGAATATGTTTATGTAACAGAAGGAACATTTTTGTTAACATTTTAACAAAATTTTCTTTTGAAATTATTTAAAAATTTCAAAATATTAAAAATTTAAAAAGTTCTACAATGTGAAATTAGCTATTTAATATTACGAAATATGAGCATGCTATTCATTGTAAATCATTACAATACAATAATTACGCTTTACTTTAATTATGCTAATTAGAAATTATATTCAGTGTGATGCAAGAAAAATCTGTTTAATATTTAGAATTTATTTTAATTAGAATGAAAAAATCTACAGTCCGCGGTTTTTTTCTAATCGTCAAAAGAAGTAATCACTGTTGCATAAGCGGTGGCAATATGGCAACAAAAAGCAAAGAGGTAGACAAAGTGAGGCAGGAACTTAATGAGAAACCATTGAATCACCTTTGGCACCGAAGTCTGCCGCCAAACGCTATTGCGACGCGGTTAAAGGTGATGAAGTGTGCTAAGAAAACACCGAAGCGCGCCGGTGAAAACGTGGATAGACAGACGTAGGGGCTGCTGCCTCTGAGGCAAGAAGCGTGACCCTTAATTTCGTTTCTCGTTAAATCGTTCTTTAACGAGAAAATAAGGCTGTCTTTGAGTCAGAACTCTTGAAATACAAAGACGCGATTTCCCTGGCGGTATGTACGATAATGTCGAATGAGATGAGACGTAAATGTCGCAGATTAAAACTGACGTTCTCTTTGTCGCAGTTGTCACTGATAGGATTCCGAATTTTATACAATTTGTCAGTAGTCCATCCCGCTTTATTCTTAAAAAAATACACGCTCTTAAGATATATTTAAATATAATTCATCTATAATTCTAAATCTTATTACATGATTCTTAATAAAATAAATAAATACGTTTAGCAAATCGCCTCCTTAAACAGTTTGTGCTCAAGTTTACATGGTGCTTAAAGTGACAAGTGTTTTAAGATCAGACTATATAAGTAAATAGCTCTTGTACATTTCATGGTTATTGTTATCTCCGTTTAGATAATACGCGACTACTGAGAGCTCACGTTAAATACCTATTCCAAAACTGTTCGCAGGTACGTGGTGATGGCAGAAATTCATATTCATTAACTGCGGACTGTTATGCACGAAATTCACGGTATATCTAGTATGTAATGTATTGTGTCTTTCGAGCAGAGCCGAGTCATGTTATTAAGCACTCCGTGCCATACCGACACATGGGCTTACCTTAATCAAAGCTTGTTAATCAGTTTGATAACGACTTTCCGAGGACGTGCTTGCGAATTCCAACAGTTTCACTCGATTTTGACTCCTATTATCATTAACACGTTGAATACTCTGACGGCCATTATGACAGTGGCATATCTCGTTGATGTGCGTATAAAATTTAATATACACTGTATTACCAATCAAGTTTAGACAATGGACGTACTTATCCGGACTAGAACTTCAGAGAACCTCATGAAAAATGTTTAAAATAAAATTTAAGTGTTAAAAAATGTATTAATTTGACGAATTTTTTAATAATAATTGTACAAGATGTATGAATTTTTTAGTCTACATTAAAAGTTTCCAGTCTCATTTTCTTGATGCACAATATAAGAACTCTTATCTTAACACTTGAAGAAAGTTGCACCTACAAAACCAGTTACTCTGACATTTTACCATCCTAATGAATTTTAAGTTGTTTTAAGCGCGTTATTAATTTTTTTTTATCTCCGCCATCGTAGGCGCGACAATTAACACTGCGAAGTGTTTTATAATAATAATAAAGCACTTGGGGGCATAATTAACACTGTCCTGTATCCGAGCTGTCGCGCTTGAAAGACCTAAAAGTAACTCAAACTTATCTTGAAGCTTGTCTCTCTGTACTTGTCTTTCGCTCTCTTTCCTCAACGATATTTTCCACTCCATCCTGCTTCCTTTCTTCCATCTTTCTGTTTCCCGTTCTCCGCGAGTTCTTTGTTCCCATAAATAATTCAGATGCTCGGAATGTCGTAAAGACATTAACGAAGGTAAAAGCTTTTAAGGGAGACCAGGCTGAATCCTGAACTCGTTACACTGCTTTAACGATAATAACTCTGCAATCAGGTCAGACGATGTATTGTCTAGACATGCGTGCAGGCATGCCAGCATCAAACGTTTGTAAGTGAATAATAGTCGAAGTGATTAATCAAGTACTTAGCTCGCGACAGGTTTATCTTGATCAGACGCATAGTACAGTGTAGAAAGGAACATTTATTAACATGAGTGATGCCAAAGCGCGAATAATCGTTGATGTTATTTCATCCCTTATCCCTTACATTTGAGAACTTAAATTTTTTCTCGTTGGAATTTATATGCCATGACGTAAGTGTCGTAAGTAAAGTAATACATTAGGATTAATACATTAAAGAAACTAAATTTTAATAAATATTGTATTTAATAAATAGTATTAACTAGTATATTTAAATAGTATTAAATAAACATTTACTTACAAGACATATTTTACTTAATAAAAAATACTTAAATTACTGATTCTTGTACAAAATATATGTTTACATTTAGTAAATATTTTATTAGTACTATTCAAACAAATTTTATTACAATTTAATACATTTTTTATGTATAAAATTATTATTTATGTGAATATCTTTAACAAAGTTTTAATTTTTTGCGTATTTTCAATTACTGCTCGTCATATAACAATATAATTAATTATTCTACAAGATAATTTCAATTTTATGAAAAACAACTCTGTGAAGAAAAAAATTATTTATTTTTTAATAATATTATGTTGAATCTTTTACTACTGTTATTTTATTTCACAATTACGCAGTTATTCAGCAATGAATATTAATCGTTTCTCCGCAAAGTAACGCATAAAAAATGAATAGTAGGAGTTTATTTTTAATTAATTTATGCTATAATCTGTTTTAGAGAAAAATTAAAGCTCATAATAACCGAGACAATAGTGTAATTTTAGAGATTATGATAAATAGGTGTCGGTTATATTAAATAAGATTACATTGACTCTTCAGGCTACAATATCTTCTGTGTCCATCTACACTACGGAGTGCAATTTCGAAAAGAAAAACAAATTACTAATCAGCTTACTTAGCTCAGGCGGTTGTTGCAATTTAGGGATTTTAAATTGAATTTCTTCTATGGGGAAATCTCCATATTTCTTATACAAGTACACCTGAGTATCTGAATTTATAATTATGTATGTGTGTGTTTCGTTAGATATAATAACATTGAATGTTAGAAAAATAGAAATGAGTACAATAAAAAAACAAAGATTTTATTTTCATTGTTATTATTTTAACGATTTTAATTTGTTGTCTAAAATGTGTTTACGTTGTTGTTGCAGATTCCGAATTGCCCCGATTCGCCGAGGAAATCCAAAACGTGACAGTAAGCGTAGGACGTGATGCTCTACTGGCTTGCGTAGTGGATAACCTACGACATTATAAGGTACTTTAAATTAAACTATCTTTATTACTATTGTATGTATGTCAAATGTCATATGAAACATGGTTAGCTATTTGAATTACCTTTGCCTTAAATCTATCGATTAGAGTTGTTTGAAATGATTAATGGGACAACCTTTGCTATTATAAAATTACACGGTTTCAAATGAAACTTCTTCTCCGTTTCTGTTCCAAGTATGTCGAATTTTATATGAAATACCGTTATCGTATAATTATTCACGTTCTTCTCGAGGTGAATTCGAACCATCGATTGACACATTTAGAAAAATTGAGATCACATATCTATATCTTTTATAGTCGGAAATGTCAGATCTTCCACAAGCATTTACTTCTGAATTACAATTTTCTGCTCGACTCACATTGTGCGAAATGAGTACAGATAAAGAATGAATATAGAACAAGAGAAATAACTGCTAATACAATTAGATAATAGAAAATGAAAATGTTATATCTTAAAAAGACGTAATTAATGTCTTTGTTGTGAAAAACACGTTAACATAGAGAGAATTAATACATTACAGGAAATGAGAATTCAATACTACTTATCTAGTACTATAACATATATAGTGCATTTGATTAAAGTTCTCTTTATATTTCAATATAGAAATCTGACACGGTTCAAATTATTATTTAAATAAAGAACTTTGTGAAGAATATCACTACGTCGACTTGCCAACAAAGGTCTATAGTTAATCGTGTCAATTCTCGCAAGTGCCGAATTACATGATTATCTGTTTATATAGAACTTCTTTCTAACATCTCTCCCAGGCGTCTAAGATAGGCTCCCACTACATTATCTTACTGATGAGTCTAGTAGTGGAAGCCGGGACGAAACGCCAACTCGTGATATTCTTCACAATTCTTATTTTTCATAAATTTAAATTTATTTCTACTTTAATATTATAATTTAAGAATTTAATGTCTTTCAACATATTATTAAGATCCAATTTTAGATGCTATAAAGCATCAAAAATTGTGATATTACTACGGTAGTTAATTAGATTTGCGTTTTAAAGTTCGACGGATGTTCGGCGCGCAAAAGGGGGGGGGGGAACTACTTACGTAGTATATAATATTCACACTTTAACATATCTTATATATGATCGCACTAATAACAGCGAATAGCTCTCATTAGCCTTACTATTCTTGTTATTTGACACGGTTCTGTTTATTATTTTTTGTACTATATATTTATTTGTGTCCGCGCGCGCGCGCAAATGTATATTTCAATATATATTTTATATATGTATGTACCTATTTTCATTCTCCATTCTGGTTTCTCATATCACACGACATATAAAGTTATAAACGGAATGCTATTCGGAATCCTGACGCGAATTATAGATTGTCTAAAGTGAGCTTAAGAAAACGTTTTCAACATGGCAAATTGCTATTAAGCAAGATTCGAACTTTTCTTGCCTTCGTGCAAGAAGCGCTTGCACAAATTAAATGAAGATAGTATCAACTGAAATCCCTACGGCGTTTATGGTCCGTAGACTGCGAATTGGACGGTCCTAGTTTACGTACCGTTATCAAAGACTTCGCATAATTGCTTCATTTTCCTTCAGTTAATTGAGATGACGTAACAATAGAATACAATTCATTTTACCGAATAGCGACAATACTTGCCAGAAATAACGCAGCTCGACATAAGCTAATAATACGTTCCTTCTTTCCCGAGATGACGATCAGAATCAAGTAGAACTTTATAAATTATTCTATATCTATATCGCAAGCTAACTCTACTCGTCATGGATTTTAGTACATCTTGTTAAGCGAGTAAATTAAATTCATGCGTTTCCTTTAAGCGCATTTCAGGAATGTGCCTCAGTATATGTAATATAATCTGCAAGATATCCGCCACCCGTCTTTTGAAAATTTAATGAGAGATGAAAGATTTATGTTCTCGTCGTTCGACGAGCTTTCGTACACTCGGTATTCACTGTGCATTCCGAGGAGAAAGCATATTTCTCATTCAAAAATTTTCTTTCAACAGCATTTCGATTCTACTATCCATTTATCTTTTTAATCAAAAGGCTTTTATATGAAAAGCGTCAAATGCTTTTCTATGTTAAAGCTGAGAAATTTTAAATTTGTAAATTTCATATCAAGAACATGTACCAATTATATATATCTATATGTATATATATTTCTTCTCGTTTACAATCTATATAATGTAAATCTTAATCTGTATAAGAGTACTGTGCTTTTAAAATTATTAATGTAAAAACCTTAATAAACTTATAAACTTTCTCAATAATATATATAATACGTTTTTTAAATGATTTTTTTACATAAAAGTTTTATGCTTATACTTCCTTTGTATTGCTTTATAAAAGGAAGCTTCGTTTATAAAACATTTTTATTTCAGAAAATGAAAATTTCTAAAATATTTTAAATTTAAATTAGTTATAGATTTAATTTCAAACTTAGATTATTACTTAATTTCTTTATATATAATAAGTACAGTTCAATTCTTCATATTTCTGTTGTTAATGATTGCAACAATGTCAAGTTTAGGGTAAACTTCCATCCGTTACGTCGATGAGAATGCGTCAGGAGTTGTGTCAAGATGAGTTATTAAAGCAATATTGTAACGAATACTATGAAATATCGTTCGGTACGAGCGTATGACTATGCACACGTGTCTACGCATATAACACATAGCGTAACCGCGCGCCTACATGTATAAATATATAAGAGTCGAGTACATATAGTAGGTGGAAGCTAAAATATTCGCGAGTGAGCTGATCTTTTCTACGAATGATACTCTCCAGTCGTACTACTAGAAACACGAAACATACTTGAGTTGCACTTGCGGTGGAAATTATACTGCTGTAGAATTTGCGAGACTTCGGGTATGTTTTGCATGCTCAAGAAACCTCTTGCCCGTATCGAAAATTCAACGACGAAAGTGTGTGAGAGACAGGTGGTAGTAGGAAGAAGAGTGAGTAGTTCTGAATCTACGTCAGTTTCTCGAGATCTATGTAAAGAGGATGGAGAGTACTATCTTACTTGATTATTAGTTTAAATAAGAAAAAGAAACGAGTACGATATTTTTCAGTAAAACATGTAAACTCGCCAGAATATATGTATTTGCGCGAATTTTCGCAAACAAGAATGACAGGTACATCATAAGTTATGTGTGCCTCAAGATCTATATAAAAGACATTTTAACTGAATCTAACATATAGTCTTTAAAAAGAGACAATATATTGTACGAAAATAAAGGAACTTTCTCTATAATTTAAAATATAATTAGTGTAATTTGTAATTGTACTTCTCGATATCACTCCTGATGTGGCATATTCGAGGTTACTTTTATTTTGCTATGTTATATGGTAACTTTTGTATTATAATGAAGATATAGTATATGTTTGTCTATCATTATACTTCCTAATATCTGATATTTTAATTTAAAATAATTGTTGTAATATGTTTATTTTTATGACGTATTTTTCATAATATACAGTAAAAAAAAAGTAGATGTGACAAGACGATATAGAGTAACAAAAGGTTAAATAAATGTTTTTTAACTGTTTATTATTTAATATTACTACGATTAATTGTATGTTTTTATATACTTTATAATTATATAGAATAGAGATAAAAAAAAGTTGAAGATATATCGAAAGATGTTTCCGTATAATTAAGCAAAGCGAAAATACCTACAATTAAAAAGAACTTAAGAGAGATAGTTTTACCGTTTGTTCTAGGTGGCATGGGTGCGCGTCGACACGCAAACTATACTGTCGATTCATCAGAACGTAATTACTCAGAATCCCCGTATCACTTTATCGTATAATGATCACCGCTCGTGGTATCTTCATATAAAGGAAGTTCAAGAAGTTGATCGCGGATGGTACATGTGCCAGGTAAATACGGATCCAATGAAGAGTCGTCAAGGTTACGTACAAGTTGTAGGTAAGCACTATTTTATGTACAAAAGTCATTTTAAATGCACAAACTTCTTATTTATATTTAAAATTATATATTTTTAAATTATAGTCTTTCAAAAAATTATGTCTCTATCTCAATATATTTAATAATTCTAACAATTATATGTGTGTGTGTGTGTGGATGGATGAATGTGTTTGCAAGTCTGTAAAGAATTTAAATTTATGTAAATGTGACTAGCATAAAAGTAAAATTTTTCTAATGTTTGTGTTACAGTACCTCCGTCGATTATTAGCAAAGAGACCAGCACGGACATGGTGGTCCGTGAAGCTTCCAATGTGACGTTGACGTGCAAAGCGACCGGATATCCGGAGCCTTACGTCATGTGGCGACGCGAGGATGGTCAGAACATAAATTATAATGGCGAGAGTGGTAAGTCATAATTAATTCGTCATGATTATCACGAATAGACAATCGAATAGAGACGATGGATTCAGAGCGTAATGCCAAATAGGATGGTTATTTTATAATGCTGTCGAGAGATGTATATCGGTCGATAATCATCGTAATAATGATGCTAATTTTATTACCTTTAGATTGATTAATCTTAGGTTGATATTTTTGTTTAAATATATATTTCTGTTACACTTTTTTGTGAATTACAAAGTTACATCTGTGATCAATGATGACATATTTGAAGTGATTACCAAGTGCTAAATTTACAATATTAAAAATTAGTATTTTTTAATTCACTTTAAGTAACACAATGTATCTTAATATTCTGTTATTAAATTCAGATTTGAAGGAAGATGAAATTTTAATATTTTGCTAAGAATAATATTTACTTAAAGTTAATAAATTTTTAATCTGTGATAATTTAATTATGATTAGTATATTAATTTTTTAATTATACCTTATATTTTTGTATATATAATTTGATAAAATCAATTAACAGAATATATGTATGTGTATAAACGTAATGAAACTCTCGAAAGTAAAACAACACGTTCGCCATTATATGTATATATAATATCACGATAATTAAATATATCATATGCATAATGTGGAATATTTTATAAATTTTCCATTATCGAATTGTATTACATGTTTACATCAGCGATTATCACTAATTAAATCTGTTTTTAAACATAATCACTCTTTATGCGTTACTTTCTCATTATGTGAATAATATAATTTCGCGAGAAAATACAATGATACATACAGCTACATCTCTAAACTAGTACCATCCATCCAGCTAACGGATGCTGTGCTTTAACGATTAATTATTCCTCTCCTAGTCCAACATCAAAATTCGGTTGAGCTATGGCCAGAACGCAATTATTCAGGTGCGCGCGGTATAACCACTGTATCGCCAAACTGTACTGTAATGTGTCCAAAAGTGCAGTTGCAGTTCACAGCTAGTTCGGAATTGAGGTCGATAACATTGAGATATGGATATCCTATCCGGTAAAATTTCTTCAATTTCTGCGCGACAAGTTACCATGCTAAACTTTTTTATTTCATATTGAGTTGCTCAGAATGTTTTGTTCTTACTCTACTTTTTAGTAAACCAAATAGGACATGGGTTTGTAGTCGAATGATACATATTTACATACTCAACGGTGGTTCTATAAAAATATAATTTAAAATATTACGAAAGATTATTCGTAATTCGAACTAGTTACAATTGTACTTACAATTAATACAAATAAATATAGGAGTACAAATTAGTTCGGTCCGTTTTCCAAAACATGATCGCCTCCAAAGACGAGTCATTTTGTCGAGATGGAATTCGAAAATTGCCTGAGAGATGGGAAAAAGTAGTAGCCAGCGATGGACAATACTTTAATTAATTTGTTTATTCATTTTGTTTTGAAATAAATGCATTTTTGAACACAAAAAACGGACCGAATTAATTTGTACACCAATAAATTACATATTTATTTATTCAATTATTATTTATTACTATGAAAAATTAACAATTATCAAACTTTGATGTAAATAACTGATCGATGAGCGCAGCTGTGGCGTCCTTATCATTCCATCATGATGAAAATAACCATACGATATAAGAACACGTCTACTTCCTTGAATCCGTCTCGATCGATGCTAATTACCCTCTTAATTACTAATTATGACTAGACTAAAAAGTAGAAGTCAGTCTGTCGGTCGGGGTGGATATTCACGGAAAGGCGAGACGTCAAACCGTCTGTAGATTCCAGAGGGTTTCCTCAATAAAGGATAAAGGTCGGATTTAATTTCTGCGCGCTAATTTAAATTTTCATTGCCTTCCAAGCATACGCCGAGTGCCGACGCTCAGAGGATCGTCAGATCGTAAACCACTACTCCATACTAAGCCGGCCGTATAAACTGATACTGATAAATATGGATGTCACGCGTTCTGATATGGAAAAATAGTCGTAGCGTGATTTACTGATTATCCACTGCCGAAGTGATGCCCGATTTATTGTGTTAAGATAAATAAATTAAAAAGTTCTTATATTAAAGTCAAATTAAGATAAAGTTTTTAATAAATATATGTGAATTTCTGTTTGTGTTTGTTACTTTAACTATCTTTATTTTTATTCGTAGATTAATTGTGTATATACGTGTCATTTTATTTTATATTATTTTCGCAATTGTTCTGTAAAAGGAACGATAATTAAAATAATAATTTTTTTAATTCTTGTGACACAAAACAACACACAAAAATTCTTTTTAAATATTTTTTCACTTAGACAAGATAAGAGATATAATCGTATAAGCGTAGCATAGTTTTAAGATTATTAATAAATTTTTGTTTTGTATTTCTAAAATAGCAGTTTTCTACGAAATCTCATGTATCTAAATATTGTTTATTAATACACATTTGTGTAAAAAATGCAGATAACCATTCCATCGAAAAAAATTCCATTTCATCTCACGTTGTCTGGACATTATTATGTAATGCATTTGAAAATGCAACCTAATTTTATCGTAAATGGAAGGTAGTCATTGAAGGTGAACGTACCAGAAAAATCCGATAATGCAGAGAAGAAAAATATTGTTGACGTAAGTGTATGTTGCTTTAATTATACGTATTATACTATAATTATACACAAATTACACTGTACTTCGTCCGTGTTATTTTAAAATGGGATAACGCGCACTCGTAACAAATATTTATTGCTTTGAAAATATACGTTGAGAAGAACTTAAAAATGATAGCTGAAGTTATAAGATGACATTTCATAACATTACTGCGTAAAGAGGAAATAAACTTTTATGTTCGCGCACAGCATATGAGCGTTGAGGGTTAACACCTTTTAGAAGCTATGAATATTTTATTTATATTGAGCTGTTATCCATATTTCATCCATTTACATGAACTGTTTCTTCTCCAAAACGTCTATACTCGTATTTTTTTAAATTCTTTTACTTTCTCTTAAAAGATTCAGTATTTGAGTCTTGCAGAGAATAGAGAAGCAAGTTATAAGTGTTCTAAGCTCCCGTTGAAAACTTTCCGATATATTTGTTAAATTTTTAATGATAATCTTATTTTATGATTCCTTAAATAAAATTTTTTGAGATTACAAACTTGAGCAGTTCCTAATGAAATCTAAAATATTCTTTAAATCAATTATGGCATACTTAATATTATGATATAATATGATCGTAATATTAAATGTTAAAGGTATAAAGTTTTTCCAATTATAAATTATATATTAAATTAGATTTGTTTTGATTCCTTTAATATCCTTTAGAAATCCGTTATTATTGCATCTATAATTAAGGATTTGTGAAGTTGCCATGCATCGATAGGTGATCGATATTAGTCGACGCACGGAGATGCTTTCCAGCAAACCGACGATTCATCATTCGAGATGAGCGTCAGATTATCCGTGTAATTGGACGAAATATCGCGATGGTGAATATGGTTCGCGTTCGAGCCGTACGACCGTGTTACTAACTGATGTGTTGGCCTCTGGGGCACGAGGGACGGGCTAACGCCATTACTTCCCGCTTGATAGCCTCCAGACACCCACCAACCCTCCGAGAAAGTATAGATGGTTGCCGGCTTTTCTTGCTTCTTCTCGAGCCGAAGGTATACCCCCGCCCCATCCTCGCGCAGTCTGCCCTTTCACCCACCTCGGGGCGAGTAACCGAAAAAGAATGGCTGAGAGAGATGAGAAAGCAAATCGAATTTAGCAAAACTATCGCGCGTCGAGGTGCTACCGTCGTTGAACGTGATGGTAGTAGTGGTGCGAGGCACCTGCAGGTACAAGGGAGATTTACCTCCGACGGACAGGTACCGGAACTGATCGTGCGGAAGGGCTATGGCGAGAACACGAGGGAAAAGATAAAAGAAAGACACGGGTGGGAAATTAGAGCGCAGACGAGTGCAGCGGGGGGTGGCCATGAGGTACAAAATAAACGACGAAGACGGCGGAAACGAATTGTCGCGCGCCGCTCGTGCCTTTAATACGAACGTTCATAAGAGCGATAACGCGCCGCAATTCAGTGATATCTACGGATTTCGTGGCAGAGGTGAATTGGAATCGGATGCAATGTTCGAGCCGGAGGAGTGTAGGAGCTATTCCGACAACCCCGATGAACCGGGAGGTTCACCTGCGCGCGCGAACGAAAATTCATGTTGCCTCCATAGTTATGGAAACGCGTATACGTCGACACTCGTCGATGCCGTATCACGCGCTTCGTGCCCGGGAAACGCGATTGGCTTCTTCCACTTTTTCGAGATGTACCGCCTGGTCACTGCAGCCTGTCCATCGTGTCCGTGTGCGCTACTCCATTCCCATCAGCACTAGTCGGGTGGACAGATCCATTCCTTTCTCCCTCTATCTTGCTCGATATACGAGAACGACTCTAAACTCATTCGGACGCGTATGTGTAACAGACGTGTACATACCGCGCAAACCATCCACTCGACTGTACACACCTACACGATTATCGTGGATCAATGTAGCTGCACGCCTGTGATTATGTGTGTACTCACGAATCCTTGCACATATGTACTGTTCACCGACCGTTAAATGTACATACATGTGCGAAGTCATGGACGCGCGCGTACGCCTCTTCCTCTCGCCCACCTGTTTATATCTACCAAGAAGCGAAGGTAGATAGGGAGAAAGCGAGAGACACATATACCACGAGTATTTCCGTCACCGATACTCTCACGAGTCCTGGCAAGATCTCCCCGTTAATGCGACCACGGCTTGTCGACGCGAGGCCGACATAACGCGATGCGACTGGAAAATCGAAACCGACAACGAGCTGAGTTTCCCGCCGCGCTGGTGTGCCAGGTAGACGTACGTACAGGAGAATAGGATCCGATGTGCATCGAGTATAAAGCACGGCGCAAAGTCGGCTATACCTCGCACTCATTTTGCGCTTACACACCCAACGCTCGCCCAGTTCTGCGCCCTGCCAGGGAGAACACACACGTACACACAACCGGCTCGAACCGGTATCGAACGCCCTGATGTCTGTGGTGCGCCAATGCTTGCGGTGAAGAGGCACGTTACGTTTTCTCGTTACCGTTTGAGGTTCCTTTGTGCGTTCCAAACCGCTGGTAAAGTCAGCGTTCAGCACGAAGTCAATATTATCTGAGAAATTTCTCGCTGGAAACTGGAATATAATAGCCCCGTCTTTCATCCGCTTTACGCAATGCTGCACTCCAAACGTAATTTGTCTTTCAAACCTCGTGACGTCAGCGTTCATGACAATCGATCGTTGATGCACCCTGAATCCGTAGCGTAATAACGAGCGATTTTATTTCATTTCATTTCTCATCGTCCGCGTTTGTCGCAAGTATTTACGCAATTTGTCTGGAATCTGTGGACATTTTTATGTTTTTCCATGCATAAAGCTTATACAAATAGCTACTGGAAAATGTGACCAAATATTTTTAGTTCTTACACATACCATTTAACATACCATTTGTGTATGCGCGTTTATGTATGTATTTATATATGCACGCATAGATCGTTAACATGTTAGCTATTCAAGTGTCCACGTTTGTATATTGGAATTTTCAGGTTTTATTTAAATGGAGTGAGCTTTCTTTTTCCTTTTTTTTTTATATGAAAAAAAAAGTGAATCAGATAGAATGAAAATATATATTTTATTTTAATTATTTTACAAAATAGAAAACGCGAGAGACGTAGATTTGAAAGATAAAAATATTGAATGCCACGTTTGCTTTTTCAATACTTTATTTTACAACTTATATAATTGCGCTATTTGTATCATAGTTGTCACTTTAATGCGTCTGTGAAAACTTTTTCACGACCGCTGCAATAAATACATAAGAATCACTTACGTACGTCTGGTCTAACATTCGCGGATACATTAGCAGCAATAATCGTTGGCCGAGGATTTCGCTTGGAAATGAATGTACCTGGGTTATCTCA
This sequence comes from Cyphomyrmex costatus, assembly GCF_001594065.2. NCBI lineage: Eukaryota > Metazoa > Arthropoda > Insecta > Hymenoptera > Formicidae > Cyphomyrmex > Cyphomyrmex costatus. Next base: position 308,632 of record NW_017275130.1, read on the forward strand.
CGGTTATAACGCGAAAAAGAGCACTTAAGGCTACGAGAAAGGGGGATGGGATGAAATATCTGCGACCCATCCTTCGCTTATGGGCCGGAATACATCACGTACTAATTCCCAAATAGGTGGCCAACCCTCCACTTCGTCTTCGAGTAAGCTGTTCGCTTATTTTTACGCCGCTGAGAATACGTCGCGGAAAACGTTATGCAAAGCACGCCCCGGCATCGACGTGAATGAACGTTAATTTATTTCGGAGCACTTCCTATGCGCGCACCACTTCTCTTTATACGCACATTTGCCGACGACGGATGAGTCACGAAAGATTTCACGTCATTCGCAGACGCGTAATGTCCCGTGAAAATTCCGAAACACTTTCGCGCGCGCGCGCGCCGGCACGAACGCAACGCGAAACTTTATCAAGCTCGACGATTGGGAGCCAATTTTGCCGAAGTTTAATAACGTTATAGCTTGAGCACTGATCTTTCCAGGTCGACGCAGGCAATATCACGTAGTATTATAGACACGTACATCAAGTACATGTCTATAACTTTAATATATGAACGTAATATTCACGTAATATGTACATATCTCTGCACGGCAGATGTTTCTCTCATTGCATTCTGCATTATACGAACGTTAGACAAATATTTTATTCCTGTTACATAGCAATGAAGAATTTAATTTATTTTGTTTTTCTTTTCTGGCAATTTTTACATTTCGCAGCATTTTAAATGTATCATTCTTTTTCTGTTATTTCGACAAATAGACACAAACTGGAATTGTAGGTTAAAAATACACACAGATACATACACAATGAAGATCATGGAAAAACTCCACAAATAGAAGATGTGAGAACAATTAGAAGAGAATTACAAGTCAATGATGACTTTATTAAGTGGCGTTATTCATAATGTAATATGACATGACAATGTGTGAGCTCACGCGATATGATAATAGCGTATAGTCCAATCTTAAATGGCATCGATCGCCGCCCTACCGTGAAATAATCAGATCGCTGGCAATTAAACTGAGTCATCCCGATCGGGGAGGAATGATAAAATTTGGGCGTGCCCGAAAATAATAATTGTCCGCGTTCTCTTTTGTTCGCGCCTGCCGCGGCACGACCGCTGTGAAATTCCGCTCGACCGGGCCATATTGCGGTTTCCCATTAAGCCGAAAGTTTTAAAGGTTTCCGCTAAACCGGTAAGCGAGTAGTTCCGGCACAAGACCTGCGGGACTACTTGATTAAAACCCCTTGAAAGTGCGACCCGCCGGGCAGAATCCCCGGTACTCTGCATTGTTTATGGAACAATAGATAGGTTTGCCGCGCAGCTTGTAGCACGGGGTTGGCTACCAAGGATTCAGCACTCTCTCGCATCCTACTGCTGGTCGGGTAACAACTTTATCCCTTTCACCGCTTTCATTGCTGCACGTGTATATATGTTGCGTTCCCTTTCAACAGCAAAATCTTCAGCTGTGATGTGTAGCGTAATTTAATGGAATTTTTGTTTTATCCAACGTAAGTTTTATTGAAACGCATGAAAACGCATATACATATAAAGATGATATATACGCGATAATATAAGTAAACTATTTTAAACGTATTTTATGCATTTTGTGTTGTAAGTATAATATTATATTATCGCATTTACCGAGATTTAAAAATTATATTTATATATATAATTCGTAGTCAATTTTTGTATTACAATGCCTTATATTATCAATCCATTCAGACTTTTGTATATCAAATTTGAAGACGTTTATTGTAATTATTTGATTTTAGCAACGTTATCTAATACCAGATGTACATAATAATATAATGTTGAAAAGATAGTCCAAACTTTGAAAATAAAATTTAATTTTTTAGTATAAATTATTTATTTATTTATTAAAGTGCCCCTAAACTGAATTTTAACACATTTTTAATATAGTCTAATTTTAAAATCAGGTCTAAAGAGGTTAAATTATAATGAAATTGCGTAAGGATAAAAATTATATAAAAATAAAGTATTCTTAGACATGAATCAAAGTGCGTGAACCCCTTAAGAGCATCACGCATAACTTGTAACACCTTGTGTATTTTTACAACGCTTTATTGCTTCTACACAGTTCGGTCAAATGGATGTAAAGTTTCTCGCGTCCCACGATGCTTTCAACTTTATTGCAAGAAGAAGTTTAAATAGGTTTTCCATCGCGCTATATGTTTCTTTTGCATTTTCTTGAAATGTCGGTTTAAACTAAATGGTGCAATAGGAAAAAGCACACCGACTTATTTTAGCATTTTCATTTTAAATATAAGCGATATACTAATAAAAACACATAATAACTTGTAATTGTAACTTCGTTACAAGTAACAAGTTACTCTCATTCCCTGATATGATAGAACATGATTCAATCGATGCCATCAAAATATATCAAATATTTGTTGATTATATGATTTCTACGAGTATATTCGGATAAAATACATTGCATGCCATACACAATCTATTAAGTGACAATAGCGAGATAATGCATAGATCGTTCCATCAAATACAGTAATTTCTCCGTTAATGTGACGATCTGCTTTACACTGTTCTGGTTTGATGTGCATACAAGTAATGTGTTATATCCGTATAACACTATTATCACTTTTAAAATGAGAAAAAATATAGAATCAGAATCTATAATGTGTATATGGTCAAGAATATTTATTATTCAATAACATTTAATTCTGTACCTACTTCGTTTATGCACGTTGGGATTACTTGCTATTGCGATCTGTAATCAAACAGAATTGGTAGCAATAATGCGATTATCAGTACGCGATTGTCGGTAGTGTCTAAGCAGCTCTCTTGACGGGATACAGACATAATTCGCCTTTACAGAGTTTAATCTATCTCTGCACCAGTCATATCAACCAACATGCCAGAAATGAATGCAGCGTAGATGCAAATAGCTCTCTGGCAAGGCGCAAAGTGCTCTTTGTCACACGACATGCAATAAAAGTTTCGACGCATATGCGCATCGCGCGCTTTCAGCGACCTGCGCTCCGATGAATGTTGCCTTCTTTGTCGACATTATCGATATCTGTACGTTTCGGAATAATACTGATATTATCATGATACACTTCGTTTATTAATTCGTGAGAAAAATTATTACAAACACGGCGAGCTGCGCTCACCAAATTGTATTACACGTTATACAATAATTATTTTGGGCAGAATATGATATGAGAGGATTTTTCAGCGATTTGCTACAACGCAAATACGTTTTAATTAAAAAGTATCGTTTAATTAAAAATTTGATTATTAATTAATTGCTTATAGGTTTCATATCATAGTTTACAACAATTGTATTTTCATATAGAAATTTATTTGCTAACATTTTATATTGCCATAAACATTGAAAATATCAAAAGAGTATATTAAATGCATTTTCCTAAAGCTTTTGCAGTTTACATATTAATATATGTGAACATTTTATGTTCCAGTGAATGTCGTGGATGGCGAAGTGCTGCATATCGTGAAGATAAGCCGTCTTCACATGGGAGCTTATTTATGCATAGCTTCAAACGGCGTTCCGCCATCGGTGAGCAAGCGCGTCTCGCTACGTGTGCAATGTAAGTTACTAATTTTCCCACGTTATCAAAGATTTCCATCACACGCATAAACATTTCTTGAAATTTATGAATTTAATACACATGAGCGTAATACGAACGATGGATACAATTCTTGATAAAGGATAGGAATGGCGTAAAGCGATAAAATTTATAATAAAAAAGAATTAATATCGAAGGATTTTCCGTACAATTTAATATTTGTTTATAAATACCGGTCGGAGAAACATTTCAAAATATTCGTAAAGCTATATGGATCCGTGCCCATCCATGCCCATTAACCTAACGAATTCAGATAAAACCAATAGTTCGCAAAGGCAGCGATTTTAATATTGATTTCTCTGATTGAAAAAGTTTGTAGGAATTATTTTCCACAGCGTGAGTATCTCGAAACTGAACCAATCGAAACTTCGCGGGATCGTGTTGGATCGAACATAAATTAAAAGGTCTATGTATTGTATAAATGAGTAGATACTTCAAATATTTTATGTTTTTGTATTTTTTATATTAAATTATTAATAAACTTTATATGTACGTATAACTAAGTATTTTTTAAATTGAAATTATTTTTCTAATTTTTATAAGTCAATCTATATGAAAAACAATTTTTTTAACCCTTGTAAATGTATAATGTTTGTATAATACACACATATATTTATGTATCATTTGCACGTGATTCTATTTATTTCACTATATTTATAGCATCAGTATCAATATCGAATACGCATATTTTTAGGGATTTATTTGGTATGGATTAGATTGATTTTACATCAATATCGTACCACTGAATACTGGATTTGGCGCATACACTATTGATTTCTCCGTGTATCTATATGCCATTAGCGAAAACTACGATGTCATCGTAATACTATGCACTTTGGTATTATGATAAGAGTAGGATAAAACTTGGGAAGGAGCGACCATTGTCGCATAAGGATACCAGCGTATTTTTCTGTACAAGAAAATATGATAAGAAAGGATGATGGAAAGAATCCCGTTTTTATCATGCCTTCCCGATTGCGAGGCGCGCGTAACTTGGTAAATGCTGGTCGCTGGAAGCAGTAAAGCACGATGTTGGATATATTATACTTTTAATGAACTCGACGTGGTTCATAAACGTTAGAAATGAAATAAAGCCACTACTTTTCTTTGATATATGAACTACGCTAATATCGCTGCTTGTGAACTACTTTTTATTAATCTCTCGACGTTACACCAACTACATGCTGTATGTATATAATTTCAAACAAGTCTTGTAGCATTATAAATACCTTGTAGTATTTTATATTCTCTATCGTGCAGAGATTTGTCAAAACATGATAATTCACGACGTATAATTTGGTAAAACATTAATTCATGATGTATTTTATTTTATATAAAATTATATTTTTTCAAATAACATTCTTAAACTACAAATTAATATTTTTAAGCATTGAATAAAAATATTTATGTAAGACAATAACATGTACGAAAAATTTATAGGTATGTACATATAATGTTTTTATAATGTATTATAAATTGGAGAGAAAATATCGATAACTATAAAAGATGAATACATTTGATTTATGTAAGAGCAGAATGACAGGACCAATCTTATTTAACGAACACCGCTACAACTCGTTGAAGAATGGCTGTTCTTCATCCGTAGAAGCATTCTCGCGCGATGCGCCATGCATTAGGTCGGTTTTCAACGTCTCATTTAGCCACCGATTTATGGGTGGCTACTTGACCCAGATATGGTCAATATACGTCCGTTCCTCCTCGCGCAGCCATTTCAACCGTCGCCCATCTACAATTCTCGGATTCCACTTAGTTTAGGGTGCGAAACGCGTCCTTACGCCATCTTTTCTGGCATATTAGTTCCTCACTTCTGCACTTTCTTTCCTGTAAGCGAACACAAATATTAATAATCGTCCAAGAAATTCAAGCCTTAAACGGCGATTTCGTACGAGGGTCACGAATTGCGTCAACTACTTGGCTACTTACACGCGGCCCACGCGCGGCATAGTATTTTTCTTTTGGATTCTCGGGGATATTATATGGTATATTGTAGTACAATATATTCTCTCGGATGTTGATTTGCTGACGGTGCGTGAGGCATGATAAACGCACAAGTATTATTAACTCATGGCATGAATTAATAACGGTCGTGCATCACAGAAATATATTATCTAACAACTTTTCCAGTGACTTTATTTTTAGTAAAGATACTCTTTTTACAGTGGATTGTTGTGCAGTTATAGCATAATTTATATATGAAGATTTATAAAGATTATTCCATCAATAGTTAATTTTAAAAGAAAATAATGTTTTAAGATTTTATATCATAAAGAATTGACATCTGAAGCTAATATAAATTATTCAAATATATAGAGATATAAAGATAATGTGTGTGTACTTATCTTTACTGAATTAGTGATTCAATATTTACAAATGAAACGTTACAATCTCGCAAATCAAATCATTTTTTAACACTCGCCACTGTCGCTAAAAGATTTATAAAATAATCAAAATTATATTTTAAAATTATATTGAATAATATATATGAAATTGTAGTTTTGTTCACTATCGACGGATTTATTGACAGCTCAGCAGGATGGTTTGAAAGGGAAATGGGTGGAAAAACTCTGCAGTTATGTTGAAAGCGCACCCTCTACTAGTAAATCGCGATTTACGTCCGTTCGTAAAAGACGAAACTATGACACAATCCTATCCCTACACCGAGATATCAGTATCGATCGAAAAAGAACAGTCGTGTATTTATGATACATATCAGATACACCGATATCAAGTATCAATTGAATTTTTATATAAAATCTTTATATAAAATCTTTTTTAAAATAAAGTACGTATTATTAGCTATACTAAACTACAATAAATAACATGAAGCTTGACTAGCAGTGAACAACTGTGAATGATAAATTTAATAAAAATATATGAACATCTTACAAGAGAATTTTATGACAAAGAATTTGATCTGCTTATGTAAAAAAGATTTCTTTTATAAGATATTTATAAAATGTAATTTCCGTATTTTAAAACGATTAGTTGATGATATTTATAAATTCACAGTTAAAACAAATCGATAGAAACGTTTCCTTGAAACATCTCATTAAAAGAATGAATAAAATTGAAATAAATACTCAGAAAGAACTTTTTTTATGTAAATTTTTTGTTTTTTCAGTAGAAAATTTCTTGATTAAGCCAACGTGCAGTCTACATTGCATGCAACGGCATGCAATCGTTTATTTTTGGACAGTGTTTTTACATCGTGACAACCTCTAAAGCAAAGATGAGAGATTACATATATGCAGTTGCATGCAATACTACGTGCGTTGGTCGTGTTTTTTTTTTTTGTAAGGTTCAACTGAATTTTCGGACGTTAAAAACGGCTTGTAACTTAGAGAGGAAAAGAGAATTCTGAATACATATTTGTACAAGCTTTCTACATTGTTTTAATGAGTTCTCCGATTAGCATTTAACAAATATCAGACTGCTAGATTGGTCTGATCTCAAGCAAGATAATTATTTCCGCTGGCTACTTATAATATTGTACTGCATTTGTATTTTACAAAAATATACATACTAAATATATAATTATATTAACGTACTCACGACAAGCTTCGTGAATATCGTTTGTTAATTCAGTTGTTATAATCAATTTAAACTCTGAAATATTTTCACATTCCCCATAATTACTTTTGTCTTATATATTAATGCAAATTTATTCATTGCGTCCCATCGTTCCTAGCAACTGGAAAGTATATATACATAATTCATGATGAATATCATTTCTGTGTTACAGTTCCACCCATGCTCTCTATACCAAATCAGTTGGAAGGAGCGTATATTGGACAAGACGTTACCCTCGAGTGTCACACTGAAGCTTACCCGAACTCGATAAATTATTGGACAACTGAACGCGGCGACATGATAGTCTCTGGTAATTTAAAGAATCCGAGAATGCACACATTCCCTACAATCATTGCATGTCTGATAAGTTTAAAATATCTAGAATTTCAATGAAAAGAAATAACGTTTTCGTTTTTTTAAATGTTACTGTTGTCTGATTGCATATCTGTTACAAAAATGACCATGCAATATAAAGGAAGAATATCAAAACTGATAAGAACAATATTATTGAATATTCTAGTTTTTGTTTACTTATTTGAAATTGTACAAATAAATAAAACAAAATTGTACATAAACAAAATTGTAAATACTAATTGTAACAGTCTAAATCAAAATGAAATATTAATTTTACTTAAAAATTGAGTTAAAAATTTGTAAATATAATCTGATATTTTAAAATTATGTTTACTTATTCAACAAGCATGAAAATTATAAATACACAAACAAATGGTTATTAGAAGTTTTCAATGTATATAAATGAATAATTCCATATATGTATGTGAATTGATATTAAAAATTTCCTTTCTTACTTCTCACGATTTCACAATTCTATTTTTAAATGGAAGTCGGAGAACCTGGTTTTATTTGCACAGGCAATTCTGTTTCAGGCGACAAGTACGATGCGGTAGCCACCGACAGTGGTTACAACAGGTATATGATACTGAAGATAAGAAATGTCGGTCCGAAAGATTTTGGTTCGTATAAATGCATTGCACAAAATTCTCTTGGCGGGACGGATGGTGTCATCAAGCTAGATGGTAAGTCATGCAATGATGATAATAAGAATGTTAGTACATATCTGATACGAGTAAAAGTAAAATTCGATAAAGGTATATCTTCGCACTGAGTGAAAAACGTTTAACATGGCGCATTGAAAAGTATCGAATAAAGTGATATCACGTTGTGGTTTATTTAAGATCGATTATTCGAAATCGACGTCTGAGCGCTAATGGTGAAATAATTGGTTTCCAATAGTAAGTTACTTAAAGATATTTGAGTTTTCGCCGTTAACGAGCAATAGACGAGATTGAGTACACTTCTCTTACGAGCATTAATCATAATAATTGCTCATTAAATTTGTATTTAACATAATTATAAGATATAATGCAATCATCGTAAACATAGAGAGAGAGAGTCTTCTTAAAAATTTCACATTACTAAATACAATTTGATATAGAAACTTCTGAAAATCTCAATTTTGAATAATACACAAAGCAAAGTGGAGCATAATAGGACGCGGAAGTTCGTGAGGTTTCATAGTGAAACTTCGAAATGTGTTGTTTTCTTGACAACATTAATAGTAGATTAGAAAGGGAAGTTTTGTTTAGTTTAACCGACGATCTACGCGAAAACAATTGTAGACCGCTTCAATGTCTCTCAACATCACGGACTTGTGAAGAGTAATCGTGAAATCTAACAAACTTCCACGTTGTAATGATACTTGACTTATTTGTATATATCTTCAACATCATCTATTACTCTGAATGCAATCTCATACATTCTTGAACAGTCGAATTTAATATTAAAGTATGCCACTTGATTACTTTAACGCAGAAATCCCAGCTCCGTCGACAACAACTACAACACAGCAGCCATACGACGCAACGTCAGCGCACAAGAATGGTAATTAAATTTATTTAAATATTGGTATTGTTTCTCAATTTATGTCTGTATCAGTTATATTTGTCTCAGTTATATTTGTCTCAGTTATATCTGTTGTATTTACGATAAGTACATAGGACAGCTGTAGAAAAGATACGTCGTGATCTAAATTGAGCGGTAAGGTAATGCAGTATTACCTTAAATCGCCGGAAGCGTTTAATATGGATCTCGAAATAGGTAGAAATAATATTTTAACTTAGGATTGAGCGAAACCTCTGAGAGAGAAATCCGGCATTCATTTATTTCTCGATTCTTAAATAAAACCATCCGTTTCCACTCCTCGTTCGCAGTAGCCTACCGTAGAGCACCAATGTAAAACCGCCTTTGTGTAATGCATTTTAGGTAGAAACAGTAACAAGAAATCACGACAAAATCAACGACCTTTCGACTACGAGGTCGAGGAATGGCGAAATCCAGGTCAGTAAATATCTATTTTAACACGCTCCGCGTAGAGCCCAGGCATTTCCCACGACGATACACGTCCGAACCGCCATGTCGTTCGAGTAATTAGCGTAATTAAAACCTCGTCAACGATGTACGATCGAGGGTTGGGGGAGTAGAGGAGAGAGAGAGCCTAAGAGAGAAAATCCACTAAATTGGCAATGCTCGGTGATCCACTTTATCCGCGAGCGAATTACTTCGTCGCGTTACTCGGCCCCCTTTATTGACCGGGAAGGATTCTGCGGTCATCCCTTTGCTGTCGTAAAATCTAACGTGAGAATATACGTTAACCGTCTGTTTGCTTGCTCATTGACAAAAATCAATAATTGCGTGTATTTTTTGCGCACTGTAACTAAAATGACTAAAAAGTTCAAAAGTTTTAACTAAACTTTTTTTTTCAATATTAATTAGGAAAAAATAATACTGAAAAGAAAACGATATTTTATATTTCGGATTTACTGAGAGTTTAGTTAATATTTAATACTTTTATTGAAAAATATTAAATAATTATTACTCTTTCTTTTTATAAAATGTTCTTCAAAATGACTATATTCGTATTATTATAACTTTGTACATGCAAAATTGTTGTATATACTGTGCTCCACTACCAATGCTCTTGTATTGATCAGGTTAAGCTACAAGGGATTACAAGATGTCCGTCGAAACATTTTCACGTAAATCCTTCGTACAAGTTTACTATCCCCAGATTTCGAAATTCAGCCACAGTATAATAATTGATGTTCCACGGGGCATTCAATTACATTTCATGCATCGATAAACTCAAAAGAGAATTGTTACTCTTCTTTTCGTGAATCTGATGTATTTTTGGTACTACGATCACGTATAAGTTCAACGTCTAAATCTGTTTAAATAGATCGTTTTCTGCAGTGTTTTCATCGATTCTGATTTCTATTGCAAAAGGTAGACTTCGCACGTTAACGACTTCAAGCACTTCGCAGATTCTTATATTATACAAGCCAGCTGACGGAGATTGGCGGCAGAATGCAAGTTCAAAACTCACTTGGAATGACTTTGTTCAAAGATTCCCCCAAGCGTCAGGCTAGCTCTCCCTTCCTGAAGTTTACTTTCAATTAATGAAAAACGAGCTGCGTTGACCCGCGGCCGTCTGCTGCCTCCGGTATCAGGAAGTGGAAAGAAGGAAATGGAGAGAGGCAAACTCTTCCGTTATTTTTTTCTCGCTTTATAGCTTTTCCTTCCCTTCTCTAAAAATCAATTGACTTTAAAAGTCTTGTCTTGTGTGCATACAATTGTAATTTATATTCTTTTCGACTATCTCTTACAATTAAATGCTTTTATGTTTTTAAAAATAATTAGTACATACACAATCCACTTTATAACCTATGAATTTATACTGTAAATTACGTAGAATGATTTAAATTTAGAGGCCATTTATTTTAACTTTCGATAGCATGCACTTGATTGAGAATAATTAAAGAAATTTGATTCCGACACAGTTGTTTATAACAATCAACTTTAAATGAGAACATTCTTGTTATGTTGTTTTATTATGTAAGTAGAATGTGCCAATAAGAGACAATTTTTAAATATCCATTATATTTGATACGATTAAAAGGCTGCACTTGTATAGCAAACTATTTTTGTTGCGTTATAAATCACTCGATAAAAGTTATTGACGTATCTTCGATAAGTGATCAAACGATTTTAGTGTTCATTGTAACTAATTAGAAGTTCGAGTACCTTCAAGCGATTTTCAAGCCACTGAAATATAATCAATGGTAAGAGAATGTACAGACTAAAACGCCAGTAAAGATGTTGTTAAAGTGTTGGAAAATGGCTCGTCTGTCGCCGACCATGCGGAAAGTCACGTACAGTGGATTTTACTGGTAGGTGGGAATAACTTTTTCCGAACGGACGTGCGGTTTCGACGTCCGTTCCTGGCGGGCAAGCCAAGGGGCACGATGAACTACTCTCGAGAAACGCCTTGCATTTGGGACGACTATCTGCCAGTGCTCAGAAAAAAGCAAAAAAAGGATATTTTTCTCAAGTCGTTACATTCTCGCTTTTTGCAGAAAACAAATTTTGATAATATCGTTCGCTCTAAATATCTACTTCCTATAAGAAATACGAAAAATTTCTGGGAAATATTTGATTTAAATTTAAACTCTATCTAAAGGAATACTTGAGATAGATAATAATAATAATGATAATTACTTTATAAATTATGTTTATTTATATTAACTAATAAATTACATATAAAACAAAATTGTCAATTATTGCAGTTTACGCATAATATATAGATATTTTTTTAGAAATATACTTAACATTTGTGTGCGTGTGTGTGTCGTTAAAAATAGGAGATATTATAATAACAATTTTGTCAATATGACCCAGTTTAAAAATTTTGATGGAACGATTTGAAAGTGAAACTAATGAAACGAGCAAAAGTTTTGTTTCATCCAGATAGTACTGCTGTTAATAAATGCAACTTGTTACAAGGGAGTAGATCCTAGATTATTTGATAATGCCGTGGGTGGAAGTCATTAAGGTAATCGGGGTCATGAAGTTTTATCACCGCAATAATCGTACATTCTGATGTATGGTCTACCGTCATTGATGTATTCGTTTCTATAACATTACTGACTATACATTAGTGCCACAGGTGGCGCGATGTTGATTCGACTTCAATTCATTTATCAAAGTTCGAACAATCAATAAAAGTTGCCGTTGGTAGATGTGAGTTTAATCGGATAAAATGGAGCTTTTTCTAAAGTTTCTGATGCCTGCATACTATTCAATCTACTTCATATATAATAATAGGTATTTACAAAATTTATCGATAATTATTTGTATGCTATTTATAACTCACATATAGATTATTTCTTTTATTGATACATCATGAAACGTGTTCAAGGATTAAATTACGAATAATTTTATGTACATCGAAAGTTTTCACTTTTTTAATTTTTATTTGTTACTAAACAATATTATAAAAAAACATAATCGTTTTGTCTGTGAACTCACGTTGCAAATTATTTCTTTCGCGCACTGAAGTGTAAAAATTTGTTTAAACAACCTTATTAAAGTTTAAGGACTTCAAGTGTGTAGTTCAACACCGGAAGCACGATATATCATGACGCGCTTCGCGTAGCAGCTCTTAGCTACGTATCTCACTACGTGTCTCATCGCTCTTCTCGCCACATAACAAATGAAAAAGCTCGCAAGACACATCTGCGAATTACTGCGGCGCCGCAATTAATCCAGTAACATTTCATCCGGCGTTTCTTTGATGGTAACGGTTGATAAGGGCCGATTTAACAGACGTCGGATGTATTTAATCTCAAATGAATTTACCCTTCCTGCGTTCTCGGGGGTCCGGCCACTCCTCATCTTTCTCTCTCTCTCTCTCTCTCTCTCTCTTTTCGCCGAGGGTTTTATCTCGTTAAAAAGGGATTTGCGCGAGTTGAACATCGCAGAAATTCCGGTAGAACCGAGAGTTCGCTCGAATTTAATTCCCGGACGCGCACGAGCGGGGGCTCACGGCTCTCCTCCTAACTCCCCTTTCTCTTTGTCCCTCCCCCCCCCTCTCGTTTCACATTATCCGCAACAACTCCTCGTATTTATCTTCCGTATCCGCTCGTTACCGTACGTGCATGTATTCGGTCGCACCGAGAATGAGGCCACTGAGGAAATGAGCCGCCGAGCTTGACGATTTTCGCGTATTCTCAAGCGCTACCAACTATTTGTTCCGGGCGCCGCGCAGCTGGCAAACGGCGGTAGTGCTGGCCACGTTACGTGAAAATACAGCCAAGAAGTTTGTCCAAAACGTGTCGACGGTGGTGGTGTTCGCGGTCGGTGATACAAAGTGCGAACGATATTCCGATGGTCGTCTGCCCTGCGGCTAACCCCATCGACTGAAGCAAAAGAATATTACTTCTGGGCCGATGAATAAATTGTCTCCTTTACTATCAGCAGCGCTTGATCTTATTTATTACATAGGATTATATTTTTATCATGGATTTGAAATATCATACATAGAAAGACTAATTGGCTGAAGTATTTAAAAATTTCAATCTGAAAATAACTTCGTTGAACCATCAAAATAATTATGTAAGATGCTTACACGCTGGTAGAATGTCGAAACTTTTTATAGCATTGCTCAATTACTGATCATGATTAAAATTTGTAATTAATTTGAAGATTCAATAAAACTATTTTTAAATCTCTCTCTAGCTAAGTTTTTAAATAATTCAACTAAATCATCTTTTTTATGTAATTAATACTAGATAGAATAAATGGTAAATTATTTATACGCTTATAAGAGAAATAAAATTTATTTTCCAAATACATAATTTTATATTTTTTACTAAAAGAACAAAAAAATATGTATTTCGAATATAATAAATAACATGTTTGTTGTGAAAATAAATGTATAAATCACGTTTCTTTTAAGACAATTTTATTAATATTTAAGCGATTTCCTTTCCATAAATATAAAATTGGATGACGCGCGCGCGATCGCGTAATCCGTGTTACTTAAAGGGAATTGATTGACAGGTTTAAAATCGTTCTCTAATTATTGTATATTGATTAAATGTCCATTTCCATCGTATATAGCTGCAGCAAAATATATTGAAGCACTTCTTGTGACAAATATACTAAAATGGTTTGTCATTGATTATACATAGAATTAATCGATTAGATTTCTCAAAAATTCTTAATCTAATCCATAAAAATAATCTGCAGTTTGAATTACATCCGATTACATGCTTTGTGAACAATTATTTCATTTGCGTTTCTTTCTTGCTCGATCTTTTGCTCGAGTATGAGTTGGACAAATCTGTCACATATATATATATATACATATATATATATATATACACACACACACATATATAGAAACATACATATATACACACACATACATAATATATATACACATATGTATGTGTATTTGTATTATAAATATATAATAATATCATTACCGACATGCAAATGAACTTGATGACATACATATATAATATTTGAATGGAAATAATTACGTTTAAATCTATTATTCATGTGCATTCATTAAAAATCTTTTACTGGTTCTTCGATTTTACAAGTTTTACGGCAACGCGTTTTATACAGAGTACATAATTGTAAGAGACAGATGCGATATTTTTATACACTCATCTCTATTGAATTACTAGCCTTGTCATATGAACAATAAATCAATTATAATTTAGTAAAAAAAAATGTCGAAATATGAGATAAAAATGGAATTGAATCGGTTAGAGTATAATGTATAAAAATATTTTTTCGATCTCTTGGATATATACTATATGTCATAATATATGATTTATGAAACTACATAAAAGAGTTCATGTTTTTATATTTCTTGTAAAATTATTTATAATTTATGTTTGAATTTAAAGTGTAACATCTGGAAGTCTATGACTGTGTATTTTCTAATCGTTTCCGGTCTAAGTAATCTATATCCTAGAACTGATAAACATAGAATAATGTTTTGGATCTCATATTTCAACGTTTTTCTCTACTTTCTATTATCTTCTCTAGCTGTTCTTTTTGCGAATGAATTATCAATTATGTTCGAAAAAGAATGGTACTTTTTTTTTATTACGCTCACATAATAGTTGTCCATTTTGCTAGAACAATCGCAGCGTAGTTTCGTCTGTTTCCAGACTATGATAGGGATTTCGGCCAAGCGTCGATGAGGCCACCGGGTGAGCTGCCGGACGTCCAGAGTTCGGGTATGTCCCATCGTGTACCGCTCATCCTTCTCCTTTCGAGCCTCCTGTCATTGCTGGTACCGGCCATCCGAAGGTGATTCTTACGTCGCAGGAACGGGGCTTCCAGTTCTAGTGTTTATTGGTCGGCAACCGGGCCGGCGACAGCTGGTGCGCGCGTGGTTCCGGTGCGCCATCAGGCAAATGACGGACGAATACTAACCGCGTCGCGCTTGAAATTATTTTCGTACTAAAAATAAACTTATACACAGAGAAAAAGAGCGCAAAGAAAATATATAATATATATATATATATGAATATATAAATATATAAATATATATATAATGTCGTGTAAGTATATATGCGGTGAGTACGAAGTTACGTTTAGGCTTTCTCGACTGATCGGCGCTCGTATGAAAATAGCGCGACTCGGCTCTCCTATGTACGGAGAAGCTTCCCCTTCGGCGACCGTTACGGCGAACTCTCTTGAACAGAAACGTCAAGGAGAAATGCTGCGGCGCATACATTGAGAGAGACCCGTCACCCGCGATGTCCTTCTATCTGATGATCCCGCGTTGAATAGTTTCAGGGATTGGGAATACACTCAGATGAGGAGGACACCGAGACTTCTCTCTGGAAATTTGGGACATTTCGGGGACTGAGAATCCTCGCCCGGCGCGACGAATGTGTCCGCTTCTTCTTTTCTATTCGAATTGAGAGAAGCGGAGTGTTAGATTAGCGAAACTTGATCATTCGGACACAATATGATGAACCTGCTCGAATTCCTTTTGGTAGGACATTTGTAATATCTTTCTCGTAAAACATGCGACTCCTGAAAAAAATATTTGGATTTACGATTGGCCGTCGTATTAATGTATGAAATGTTCTTCAAACGTAACATTTTTCAAACGCCGCTCGACTATCAGTAAATATTGCCCCCGATACATTTTTCACATATTATCGGCTTCCGATACGCCGATGTGAAACGAAACGTCATGTATATTTGCCATAATTCACTAAACCGTTCAGTAACCATTAGGCGCTAATTCATTTTTTTCTTTTTTCGAAAAAATTGAGAGATATTAATGTGCATTTTAATTGACGTTTTTTATGTTATGTATGCGCGTTTTTGCTATATCACGAGAAAGACAAAGGAACTGTATTCAGTAAATATACATATACGTATGGATAAAACGGTAAAAAATATAAATAAACAAAAATATATATATAGATATATATATATATATATACATATACGTACGGATCGTAGTTGTGTCGAGACGCATCGCTCGGTAATCTCATAATTAGTTGTTGGATTGATAAGGAGTGCAAGTATAATTCGAGCACATGGTCCTACATGCGTTTTGCGTGGTGCGACTGCTAACGGAGTTCGACGAAAATCTGTAAGCTCGCGCCCGAGTATGTGTGTCTTGGGGAAAGAATTAACGCTAGATATCAAGTAGCCTCGAATCATCGACGACGGTGACGCAGAGAGCTTCGTGGCTTCTTTTTGCGCGATTATGACATTTCGATGGAGTGAAATATGGTTTCTATCGCAGAGTTAAGCGACCGCGATTATTAGAAACGATAGCAATCCGGAAAGGTGCAACGCGTACTGTTGTTACGATTAATGTTGAATATATAGCGCGTACATATATATATAAATATCTCTCTCGAATCGCTGTTCTCGAAAATTGATTGGCATCTCCGAAAGCGATTATCATATTCGCGCAAATTCCTATTTTTCACTTCTCGTTTTGTCCATCGCGTGACGCGAATGTGCGGCTATTATGGGCATATATGTACGTAGAGAATACTCTGCGACGCTTCAACCACTTTGAATCTCCTCTTACGTTGTACCTGATCATATCATATTATATAAATTGCCATCATGCCGTTCGATTTTAGATGAGACGGATGTGACATGTTATGCGCCTTTCCCTGTTAATTCTGTAAATATTGTAGATACGTTGTGCTGTGATCAGTCTGGATCGTCGTCTTTGAGAGGATGACTCGAGGCTGCGCTTGTTAAACCGAGTGTAGAAGGCGAGTGTTGTGAATATTATATACTGTTTGAGATGATACGGCGGTATTCGGTACGATAACGTCGTTTAATAGAATACCAATGAGGCTGCAGCGATCGTAGCTATATCTCAAATTAAGTTATAATAATGTTATTAATGTATCATGTCCGACGATTTCACTATGTCAAATGATTTTTATGTACTGGGTGCATCGCCTCGGATGACACACGAACCGATAATTAGATATAGATAGTGGAACTGTCGGCCTGTATATCTTAATAAATCGAGTAAATGACTGCTATTATGCATGTATTATTTATTAATAACTAACCTTACCGTAAAGAGCCAGATCTTCATTTATTCCATATAATCAATATACTTTTATTTGTAATAATTTTGCTAAGTTTTTATTAGTTTATTTTTATTTACGTTACAGATTTTTATTTTTTTTTTGTTACATGTTTCCGTACTTTCTTGAGATGGAAACAGATTGAAAGGAATTTTCTTGCTAGAAAGAAAGGGAGAAGGAGAGTGAGAGGGGGAGAGAGAGAGAGAGAAAGAGAGAGAGGTAAGTATCATTAATTATTTATGCATGTGTGAGTTAATATAACTACTTTAAAAATGACACTACTTTGAAAAACATGATTTCGAGTTATTATCATAAACGAGTTATAATAGTTAAATACCTAATTACTTTATCAATCATATAGTAAAAAATGAACTAACTTAAAAAGAATAATGTAAAGAAGGAACGTCAAAATCATTACAACTCAGAAACGATAGCGTTTTAACGTTTGTAAACATCAAAACAAATGTTGAAAACAATAAAAATAACATTTAATCATGTCTATATATTGTGTTTGCCAATATTTGATTATTCAGTAATTTCTGTTAAGTACAACAATAGTTTCTTTCCTTTTCCGGAAAAATGAATTTGTAATGTTGCCTCATTTTTTAAATAAGAGAGAACGATACATGTAATTTGATTTACAAATAACTTTGAAATTTTGAAGAGAATAACTTGAATATTTCACACACACACACACACGCGCGCGCGCGCGCGCGAAAATAATGTGATTTATATAACTGTTAATGTCTAAAGTATACTTATCAAATAGATAATATTTAAAGTTATAACCGCACACATCTTGAAATTTCAGTTAACATAGATGATTAATAAATTATTTTGTGCTGAATATTTTATTTAATTACTGAAAGATAATGTTTATAATAAATTATACATATTTAATTTTAATTATAATTAATATGAAAACAAGTAATGTCATAATAAATTTCTGTCGAAAATATATCGCATTTATCAATTTTCATTTTTAACAATTTCATTAATTTTGCTTACTGATGTATCATAAATTAGTGCCATAAGAACATATTATAATAAACACGTTTCATGTATTACGGTAGCAAATAATATCTGTTTATTTTAGCTAAGAGTAATATGATGTGCGATATGTTTTATGGAAAATCAAATAAAATATGTTTTATATCTTCTTCGAAAGAATATTTGCAAATCCCACTGCATGTTATAATATTAATCATTATAGATAATTTTAACGCATATGCATGGAAATTAATGTTTTATTATTTTTGTAATGTGTGAATCTCCATGTACATGGTATATTATATTTTTTCTTGTAAATTTGTATCGATTGTTAAATAATATATATTTAAAAGCCGTTGAATATCTTTTTATGAAAATATAATATACATGTGTAAAATTCTAAAATTTTATTTACAGTTGTTAACATATTAATAATGTTAGAAATTATTTTGTGTTTATATTTTGACCATTTCATTAAAAGGTATAATTAATTAACTACATGAATACTGTGTACAACATATGACGTATGTAAATTAAATTATCATTAAACGTGTAACTCATGCTTTGTATTGATTCATGGATGTAGACAATGTATTGAATTAAAAAATTATCCATGCATCCATTGTTAATTATAAAGGGACTATACTAGACATTGATACCAGATAATATGTTGCACAAAATTGAAGAGGAAATAATTTCATTTCTCTTTGAAGTCATCATTAGTATGACATATTAAGTTTTATATTTCATAATTAATATAGATATACTAAACATTTATTGTAAATATATATGTGTTATATATGCACAAATATATTAAGTATTTAACGTTATATATTTTTTCTAAAATAAAATAATTACATATAGTAACAATTTTTAGTTTATATCTAATTTTAATCAAAAAGTAAATATTACTATAGTATCAAGTTGCCAATATGAGCCGACACCAGGCGATTGCGTGTTGAAAATTTTTCTTTATTAATTAATATAAATCCATATACGTTTCGACCTCAATCTAGGTCCTCTTCAGTGTGTAATATACAAAGAACTTAGAATCTTTAGAGGTGTTATCACTACTAATCAAATCCAATAGAAATCACTTTATATTTTTTATAGCTTATTTTTTATATTTCACTATATATTTTTCTAAGTTCTTTGTATATTACACTGAAGAGGACCTAGATTGAGGTCGAAACGTATGGATTTATATTAATTAATAAAGAAAAATTTTCAACACGCAGTCACCTGGTGTCGGCTCATATTGGCAACTTGATGTTATTCTTTGATTTATTCATTTGAGCCTTCGACGATTCTCGAATTAATTACTATAGTAATTAAAAACAGTAACTTTATTGGTAACTTTAATCAGTTACATTTCGTTAAATACGAATGTATTCATTGGAATTTTAATTAAAATTATTGCACTTTATTATATAAGCAGATATATTACGATTTTCGTACAATCTGTAATGAGTTAATGTTGTATTGCAAAGATCGAATAAAAATTGTATATTACGATTGGTTTAATATTATTATTCTATTAACAATTAATTTTATATCTATTGATATAAATATTCTCGTTAATCTTTGAGAATTTGAAATGAATAGTTAGAATATTATATAATGATAGCTTCTTCTTCAGTTTCTGATCTTTTTTTTCGTCCTGTAACAGTAATCGATCTTCTTGCCAAACTTAAAAGACAAATGTTACACAGTTTCTTGTTCACAAACTTTTTTCTATAGTGACATGAAAAAGGGCACAACATCTGCCTTGACGATATTTCTCCGATACCTTTTCTTCCACTTGTACTGGTCTTTTTGTAAATAATAGTCCGTTGTATAATGATTATTCACAATTAAATAAAGAGAATTAATGAATTTTATGTTTAATGGAAACAAATAGCTTATTAAAGATCATATTTTGATTAATTTTAAAATTATAAAGAATCTTAATCTCGATAATATTTAAATGTAGGTTGGGTTATTTAAAATCATTTAAAAGCAGTTTTGTAATTGACGAGATTTATCTTTATTAAAAAATTTTAGATGTATAATGAAACATTGTAATGAAATTACGCTGAATTCAACTCGGATTCTGTTATGCTTAGTTGATAAGGACAATAATACCCTTGCTTTGAACAAAGGTACGCCCACTGCTGGGCACACGTGATAGGCAAACCGAATGAATGCGAAGTGGTCACGAGCTGTTGTATACCGTGCCATGGTTGCATTAAAGCGTAGGTGTTAACAAGTAAAACTAAGAGTATCATACGTATTAATATATGTGTGGGATATATTAATAAATATATTAATAAATGTAGGATATGTGAGAAACATTCTAAAAATATCGCAATGTTTTTTAGTAATTAATTTTCTAATTAACTTAGATTGTCTCTCGATAAAATTTAAAAGAGCACAAGGTGCTAATAGTATAGCACTTTGTGCTGTACTCTTTTATATTAAATATTGTGAGAACGTTAATTAAAAAATCTAATTTTGCTAAATTTGATTATGCTTTAATTAGAATAAAATTTCAGCAAATTTAAAATTTACACTACGAGAAAAGTACGTTTCGTGGTTTAAAGTTTTGCTCTTCATGAGTGACACGCGCCGCAAAAAACAAAGTGCATCGATCCCAGCGGAGGATTCCAGCAAACAGGTTCTCTGCGTTTCATTTCGCAGTTATTTACGCCCATGCGATTTCGCAAATCCGGCATTTGGCCCGCTGTGTATTTCAACTGAGAATTGTTGCTGCGGGCAAGCGTGGTTACATGCGCGTACATATCGATGCAGTCGGCGAGAAAATGACTGGCGATTAAAAAAGAGAGTTGAAAAAAGAGCAGGGTCAGCGAATCGAGACGGATGGTGAACGATCAATCAGCTCCTGTACCATTTATTATTTCTTTCTTTGACATTAGATGAGCATATAGTGACAGGACAGAATGGGCAATAAACGATTCATAGAACGATCATCTAATCCATAGTTAGATAATTATTACGTGTAACAATGTCTGTATAGTACGATAAGATTTACACTGTGCTATTAAACCTATGAAACATTAAGAGACTTTAATGCTTATTGCAGTTGTTCCGTTCGTAATAAACGGTAGCGACAATAATAATAAATAATTCGACGGCGTTCATGACGATGATTGCCTTCTCAATATACGACGATCCCTCGATAGCTGTCCAACTCTATATATATCCCTTCTCGACATTTTGGTAGTTACTAATTATGGGACATTATCGACTCGCGGAAGTTAGTACAGTCTCCTATTCTCCACCCCTGAGCGGCCATTACCGGTCGTACGAACGTGTTCAGAACACTCCTTGACAGCCCGAATATCAAAATTGATGTTCTATCCGACTTTAATTGAATTAGTAGATCGAGTGCTCTACAAGTCGAACTACTTATTCTTGTAATATACCTAAGTTACACATGGAAAATTGCTCGTAAAAATTAAATTAAATAAAAAATTAATTTCTGATCTTTAGGCTTTTCGATCATAAATATTGTTATAGTCTTTGTTCTATGTCCATAAATATTGTTATTTCTTAAATCTGAATGAAACAATTAATCATTATCAAGTATTATCTAAGATAAAAAAAAACGAGATGAGGATTTACATTTTTACTGATTAAAAGTTAAGTATTGATTTTATTACAATCATAATTAGAAAGATTGTTTGAAAAACATTTAATAAAATAAAAATTATTAAAAAGTGTGTAAATGTATATGTGTTTCTCGTAAAAATTTATTATATATATATATATATGTGTGTGTGTGTGTGTGTGTGTGTGCATGTATTTATACAATTTGATTTAATAATATATAAAAAGTATCTGTTAAAAACTATGTACATCTCGCTGAAAGAACGAAATATGTCTTTTTTCTATAGGAGCTTTTTTAGTTATTGATTATATTACGTTAAAAATAACATGGTATTCACTCAAATATTGAAGATTGATATGTACAGACTAACAGAATCAATTTCTAAAATTACATAAAGCAATTTTTCATCGGCTCTCACTACGATTGGATATTCGGCGAAAATAATGCAACAGACAGGAAGTGCCGCATGGTTTTTGGATCAATTCGCTTCGGACAGCTAGAAAAGTAATCTTGAAAGTGTCTCCTGTAGTCCTGTGGGAAAGACTTCGATTCGGATCTTATACGAGAATGTACGCGAGTATGAGAACATCTTATTCTATCGCTCAGCTTCCACTTATCTTTCTCTCTTCCGAAAAATTGTGTCAAAATTCGATTTAGCTGTTACAATCGGAATAATTTTTATGTACACGTATTTGTCATCATTTAATAATTATTCACCAAAATTACACATTATTATGACAAACTTGGTCAATGTTTCTCATGCTAATATATTTGTATATCGATAAATAATAGGTTAATCAATATTCAAACGATTTGTATTTCTCATTATTAGCAATCCAGTCGCTAACTAAATGAATTAAGTTGTTATATTGAATTTATCTTCCTATATAATAAAAAATAACATAATTCGATTAAATGGTAATAAAAGAAGGTTCCATATCGCAATAATTAGATATCATCATGTTATTCATATTACTAAAATACACAAGGTAAAATTTATTTCTGTTTAAACGTGCAAGAATTAAAATGGAAATATATGTAATATGCTTTAAACACATATGTAGACCCATATATGCATATTTGGTATAATAAATACTATTTTAATTAAACTTGATCGATGTATCAGTTTCGTTATATTCATATAATATGCATATGTAGTTATAAGGATTGAATAAGTATCTTCTGTTGTGCTTTTTTTAAATTTTATATTATTATTATCTGAAAATCTCTTGTAAATATTCTATTGCACTAAAATTTAATTATATAAAACTTATTACATTGAGAATTTCTTATTGATTACAAAGTGTAAAAATATTTAGTTCTATAATGCTTGGATTTATTTACTGCATATATATTATTAATTACTTTTTAAATAAAAACACATACAACGCATTTTTCTAATATATTTATTGAAATGAAAAACAACATGAGTAAAAAACATTACAATGAGGTAAGCGCGTGCAACTAATATGATCTAATGGAAACCAGAAACAGGAAGTGAAACGAAGCAGCTGACGTTACCAGAGCTTATGTCATATTATTCTTGCACGCAACGATGCGTAAGTCGTTTCCGTCGAGTCAGCAATAAGCACGATTTTCTCCTAGGCCCATCCAGTAGAACCGAATAGTCTCTCGCATGTCAAAAAATCCTATTATCCAGCGTTGATCCTCTCTCGTCGAGATGGAAGAGATCGGCAGACGAGCCCGTCTAGTTTTGTTCGCTCTTCTCCTCGACGTCGCTCATCGCCTGGAATCGAATCGATCTGACGAGGTCACTTTACGCGGAGGACTCTGCGTGCCGTCCTTGTGCAATCTTTACGATGAGATCATTTCCGCGTGTAATATTCTGAATCCGTGCTAAGTTTTCGATAGTTGTGAACGTTATGGTAGAAATTACGTTACGTAAGGAAGGTATCGATTATATTATATAATCTGGATTTAACTTGAAGAAATTAAACCTGTGTATTTGCATGTCTGCTTTTTTACATAATATACACAAAATTGAATATATACAAATTATTGATGCATACAAATTATTTTTATCTATAAATAAAATATTTTAATCTGAAACAAATATGTTAATTGACTTCTATAATTGGTTTGTATAACATATATTGAATAAAGATAAGTACATTTTTAAATATTTAATTCATCGCGATCGGAATATCGATCGAGTTTACAAGTACTTATTATACAACTATATTATACAAAATATAGGTGCCTGTCTAGTGTCTGTTATGTGTGAGACTTAGATTTGAATATGCATAAATCGAACGAACAGATGTGAACTGTTCTATATATCATACATTATTATCATTTTTTAGTAATTAGCGAATATAAGTTCGCATTAGTAATTCATACGAATAACGATTTGCCAGCGGGTTAATTATTAAAACAAATATATTTGACATGATATATATATATATATATCGCTTCGAAGTAAAAATTAAAGCGGTAAAATATAAAAATTCAAAATTATGATCTTAATGCGATATTATAAGCGATAATAATTCTATATATATTACGAATATATATAGTACACATATATTCTGATTATTATTCTTAAAGATTCAAATAAAAGCAAATTTATATTTATTTTATAATTGTATTATAGTCAGATTATGAAATATATGTTTGCAGCACATATGTAAATAGATTATTCTAACATTTTGTATACGTACAAACTCTATCGGATTTACATTATTTAAAAAGCTATATTACTTTTGGTGATCAATAAAATGGAAAAAAGTGAAATAAATATTCGAATTATTCCGGCGCCAAACCGCAATGCATTATGCAAATCATTCAAACATCGATGAGTTTTCACCGTAATAAAAAACAATGTCTGGCTCAATTTCAGTCTCGTTTGCTAAGACTTTTATCATCCACGCCGGGTATCATAAATAAATTATATCTCTCAGATGTCTCTACGATTCCATTCTTTATTCATTCTTCTTGCAATCTTATTTCGCTCGCTGTTAACCGTATATCACATTTACTTTTAAAAACTTTATCACAACAGAAATTAAATTGTTCTGTCAAATTTAAATTGTGCTAACAAAATTTTCTATCCAGTTAATCATATTTATTAAATTTTTCTTTGTTAATAAAACGGTTAATAATTGATATAAAATTATTTATGCGTTTTGATTTATAGTACATTATTCTAAAGCTATATAATGTATAAAATTTCCTATATATCATAGTTATGTACGTATATATAACTTAAATTCCATATATAAGAATTATAGAATTACACAATAATGTATATTACAATAAGAATAATATAAATGAAGCTTTAGAAATATGAGAGTAATATTATAAACACGCATGCATAAAGAATATAAATAATAGTCTTTTTTCTGTAATATCTTTGATTTATCTTTTTTAATGTCTGTTACGCAATATGAAAAATTTTGAAAATTATTTACTTTTTATTTGATATAATTATTTTAAAAAAACAAAATTAAAACCAACTTTTGTATATCATCAAAATGTAATTTTCATATTATTCTAAATTATGATGTTTACTATCTTTCATATCTATATGTACCTAATAGTATAATATAGAGGAACGTAAGAGTATAATACAAAGGAAGATCTGACTAGATGACGACTGGATCTACTTAGCGATTGGTAATCCTACTCTCTCAAACGGGAATTAATAGCTCGTCCCGAGTTGTGCAATTAGATGCGATTAATCGGCCTCGTTTAATCTGAATCGTCGGCAACTACGAAGAAGGATTCTCCATCCCCCTTATTTCTCCCTTTCCCTTAGTTCTTGGATATGTACTAGATCCAAGATTCTTTCCACTTCGTATAATTTTGTACTTAGTTTGCTAAGAACTCAGAAAGTTGAGTACTTTCAACAGTTTCAATACTGTAATTTTACAAACGAATAGCAAGATATAATCGATTTATTTTTGTGATTAGACATATTCAAGTTTTTCCCTTTATTTCTATAATAAAATCTTTGTCTATTGACAAACTATCTGCGAGAAAAATATTCCGCAGATAAATAATAAATTACGTGCATATTGTGAGATAATAAGTTCCTTGTTGCGTGCTCGCACAATTTTAGACACTGAAGGAGAATTTTATTTTTTTTATTATGTTATCACACAAATATGTACATCTCACACTACCATATAAGATTTTAAAGACCTTGAAAGTTGAATGTGGCTCACGTGCGAGGACTAGATCCTGTCTTAAGCGCGACTCGAAGGTATCACATGACCTTGATTCGCCAATCCTTCAAGAGGTTTATCCTTCAGTAGCGCGCTCGGCAATTGCATATTAAATGCACCAGTATTCCCACCCGTTATCCCTTTCTGCTACCCTCACCTCCGTTGCTCGTGTTCTCGCCTCTCTAGAATAGGGTCATGAAATATGACCGCGCCATAAGAGAACCGCCGGCACGAAAATACTATCGCTTTCCAATAATACGTTAGAGAACGGAGGAAAAGGGGGGAGGATTGCATAAGGGAGAACGGAGAGACTGTTGCGAAAGAAGAGCGATGGAAGAGAGGAAGTGGGAATGGACGTAGGCAAACGTATAGAAGAAAGAGGGTAGGTTGCAGAACGAGGGAAGGTAGAAATAAGCGCTATTCGAAGAAACTGAAAATATCGTCCGTTTTGCGGCACTCTCTCGGCCATATGGTGACCGGCATATATCATATTAGAAGCCAATTTTTAACTCGGTGGGGGCACATTTCACACGATAGTGGTGGTTATAACCCTTCGCTGCTAAAAATCCAATGAATTGATGGGAGGGATGGAGGAACGCAAGGGGGACAGGAGGCCCGATCGTTCATGGGGGCAAAAAGGAGTCGGACGAACGGTGCGCTCACACTGACTTTCTCGGCTTGCCTGACCAAAGGGAAACGACCGCAATATCTTAGGGTCGTAAGTACACACGGAGTCCACAGCAAAGACCTCGTCGGTCCTCATAAATCTTACGAGGCCGAGCCCTCCGCGATTTCCCTTTCTTCTTTTGTTTTTTTTTTCTCATTTTTTGCACGTTCCACTCTTTCGTGGCGTGAATGCTCTAAATATTGTTTTCGAGCAGTATAAAAACGTATACGTATAAAGAGATTAAAAAAGAATTATTATAAATTGACGGAACATAAGATCTCAATTTATACCATCGTAATTAAAGAATGACATTGTAGTAATGTCCAATAGCAACTCGACTACTACGTACTAAGCTCAATGAGTTTGCGCAGCATTACTCAAAATCTATTATAAACATGTTGAGATATACTATTATGTATATATATGTATATATGTACACTCGACAAGGATTGAAACTCTGGTCTATGAATTACAGCAATTGTAGGTAGTGTCTAAAGGAGTACATATAACCCTAAGAAACTATTAGTATGGATGTCAGTATTATTCCTTACTTAGAATCACTATCAACATTGTATCACACAGCACGATCATTACATATATCAATGAAAGAAATTGATATTTTAAAGTTAAATAGTTCATTTAATATTTTGTAATTTATCGCATAAGTCTATAAATATAAAACTTATTTTATAAATTTTTATACTTTTTAATGACCATACTAGTTCCTTTAATTCTATTTCTGCAAAAAAATATGTTGATTGAAAAATGATGCTACTATTATTAGATAAAGTTAATGTAACAAAATAATTTTTTGATACGAGTAATAATGTTTTACTTCTTCAAATAATTTTTTTTAATAAATAAATAACTCGAAATCCAAATTTGTAGCAAAATCGTGAGACAATAGATTGAAAGCTAGTAACTTTTGAAACAAAATGCATTCTGTCCCATCGAATGTTGTCTAATCTAATTTAGCAACCAATACGTGGGATTTTCGCGAAAAATACAAGCGATTCAATATAAAAGCTACGTGAAGCAAACAAGATTCCGTGCAGGAACACGACTTGATCAGCCAATCCTCCAAGCCAATATTGGCGTTGCGTCGATAACCCTATCTTTTTCCAGCTAAATTCGCCCAATCATGGAGATTCGATGTCGATGCTAACGTATGAATTCTTATTTATATTTTATTTATATACTTTGTGCAATATTATATGAACACGGAAACTTTCTTATATTTCGATATTTGTCTCTGTATCTTTATATATTTTATGATACAAAAGTCACACACAAAACAATAATAACTTTATAATAAAAAAAGAAATAATCACAAATTATCATTACATTTAATTATATATTGCAATTTTTATATACAAACATATATAGTTATATTGCAGCTTTACTCACCTATTTATTCACAGGCGCGCAAGGAATAACGGAATGACAGTGGATCGATAATCCGACGACTAGTAACCTCCATTTTTCTTTCTATCCTTACAAAATTAATGCATAATAATTTACGGTCTGAAGAAGATTCTCTCTTACCTTCATCATTTATATTATTAGGAATTTTAATAAAATTTAATTTTCTTTTAGACAATTCTTTAAATTAAAAAAATGTAGATAAGAAATGTGTTTAAATCAAAACATTAAATAAGCTAGTTTTATTATTTTTAAAATCTGCACAATAAAATTAGAGCAAAATTAAATAAGGTATACCATGCTCTTTTACTTAAGTATACATGAAAAATGTTCGTGAGCAATACATTATCGCGGTATCGACAATAGTGTTTTTCCTGCGTTTTCGCTCCTTCAATAAAGACTGAATACTAAAAAAGCATTCCGTCATATCACGTGAATGCGTTAGAAATAAACATAAATAAATATTATATTTGATACGTGGTGCACACATGATATTGTGCAGTAAAGAGCTCGTTAATCTTCACTAGATGCGTCCCTCTAATGACGGGAATCCCTCTGTTATCTCGTTGGCCTCCCCATGAGCGCACTCAGTCTCAAATTAACCATAATGAAATAACGATCTCACGTTCCCGACGTCAAGAGGATCCTGACAAAACGGTCTCGACGCCCTGTTATCTTAGACGAGAATGGTACCGTGATTTCGTGCTATTACAAGAGAAATGGGAACGCGACTCTACATTTCGGAGATTTCTTCTCTAATTATCCTCTTTTATTAGTATGCCGGATAATAATAATAGCATTCACGGAAAAGCGTATAATCGTCACCGCTGAAACTCCGAGCCGAATGCTCCGAATATTCCGCATACTTTGATTCATTCCTATGTTGTTCTTCCGTGTGAACCCGCAAGTATAACTTGCAAGAGAATGTATTGTAAAGTTTATAGCAGTTCCATAAATCGCACTTAGTGCGTTACAAATTTATTTTAACGTTATCACTCACGATAAACTCGTGAAACGTCTTGAAGTGTCGATCAGATACATCTGCGAAAGCACTCCTACTCTGAGCATAATCGAGATACAATGCGTCTATCGTTCGCGATACATTTACAAAGACCGATGCGCGAGATGCCTGCAGGAAGAAGGCAGGAAAAAGCGTTGCTGCATCTACCAGCATAGCGCGGGCAAGAACGGCTTCACATAAATTTTGTGCTGGCCCTAGACACCGTTGAATCTTCTCTCTTGCAATCTCAGATTTACTACCGAAATCTGGTTGAAGTCTAACGTGTGTATCCACTTGTGCATCGGCGAGTCGGGTTCTCGATGAACACGCGGATACGTGGCGAACGCAGGCGCTGGCAGTTATGACTTATTATTAATAGAGTTATTATTAATTAATAGATTTATTATTAATAGAGCTTCGAGTTTTTTAGTTAAACGATTACGTTGTTACGCAAAGTTACTTTGTTATCTATGCTGCATATTTCTTGCATATATATTCATTACGCGGATAACATGATGCTATGAGCTCAACGGCTAAGTCTTAATTTTTAAGCCCGCTTTATCTTCCACATTTAGCGCGACGAAGTAAGAAAATTTGCTCTATCATGATCATTTAACTACTTATTTATCTTTTGCAGAATACGAACGTGCATTTTAAGAAAGATTAATGTAAACTTTTATCACTTAATGCGAATAATTTGTAGATGTGCATTAAATCTAAAATGACTGATGAATGTATGTATTATGTATATACTGTACATTATTAATTATATGTGTAATACGATTAAAATGGATACGGAATTTTCTTGTAATTTATAATTCAATTTTGATTAAATTAAATTTTAAATTTTTTAATGTTTTGTTTAATGTAATACAAAATTATATAATCTTCAGCATTTAAAGCATCAAAAATAGAAAAAATGACTTTTAATGCATATTGGCAAAATATAAATTTATTCGTTTATATTAAAAAATAATAGTCTCATAATATATTTAATTGTTTAATTGCACGTGAAATATGATGAAATCATCTATAATTTATATTTACATATCATACATATCAAAAGATATAAGATAGAAATAAAATATAATTAGAACTTATAATTAAAATATAAGAATACTGTAATCATAGAATTATTTTTTGGTCAATATGACAAAATCTTTCTTCAAATTTTTTATATTTTATATAATTCCTATTTAAATATTTTCGAAGCAAATTATAAATAATAGTAAACAAAGGACACTTACTTTAAGGTAATTGGAGCTCGTGCACGTGTCAGAGGGAATTAATCAGGTCGAAGCGTACTCAATAGTTCGTCAAGTTCGTGTCTTTGATCGTTCAGCATTGCCGGACAGGACTTGTTCCACCATTTACTTTCATCGAGAAGCTATAAACTCATGATTGCACTCTCCTTGACACGACCCCGATTGATTTAAACTTTAGTTTCTATGACGTTAGATATGTGTGTGTGTGTGTGTGTGTATTTACACTTATATACCTACATTTCATATAATCATTAGGTAAACATTCTAACATAAATGGGATTAAACTGATATTCAGACCGCAATGCAGTTGAAAATGCATAAGTAATACGCAAACAATTCAATGCTGCAATATATCTCTTACGTTTTTAGGTAATTTATACTTATTATTCTTATCTATTTGTAAATGAAGTAATATAAACACTAATTTGTTATAAATATATATATGTATATACGCATAGAAGTGCAGTATAAAGCGATTGGTATAAATAACTTATACCGTTAAATCTATAGTGTCAAATTTAATCTAATTAAGTCGCTATTGCTTTTACTCAATATCCTCAATATTTCAATCACTATTTTATACTAAAACAGTGGTTAAATTTGACACTATATGGTCTCAAAAATTTAACCATTTTTTTAATATAATATAACAATATATATTGTAGGAACAGTGACGACTTAAATTAAGTTAAATTTGATATTATAGAGACGATAGAGTACCGATTTAACAGCGTAATATATACTTATCACAATTATTAAAATAAGTTGCGAAAGTAGTATAAGTTAAATTTGAAAAGGTAAATTTTAATAAGATATAAACTGGTCGATTGATTAGTTTTAATACGTTGAACGATTTGACGATCGATATAACCATATAGCTATGATATATGCTATATACATAGTTGCAGACATACCTAATTGACATATATGTAATATGCAATCGACTGTAATTAGCGAATTACATGTACCGTTAATGGAAGTCGAAATAAACGGGATGAGTCTATATTTGACAAAAACCTCATTTATTTGACGTGTTAATTGACATAAATATTAATTAGTTAATAGCAATATTTACAAAATTTAAACATACAACAGAATATTTTTAAAGTAAAATTTACAAATAAGGAATATATAAGGAATAAAAATGTAATTTTATATTTATGTAATTTAATATTTCTAATGTCATTATTCGTGACGGTTACTGTTTCTTATTATGTAGAATGGATATATACATATACATATATAGTAATATATATGTATGTATGTGTACAATATTGATAATATAATATAAATTATTATACATTATGTATATATAAATATTGTACTAATTTTATAAAAGATTTAAAAATTAAAAATATTTTTTTTATAATTTACTCTTATATAAGTTTTACATAATGTGAAATTTGTCAAATTTATTATACTTTTATAAATAGTTCCAAGCTTTTTATACATTTAAGTATTTTTATGCAATCGAAATATTTAATTAAATAATAGCTAAAAAATATTTAAAATACATTTAATATTTTGTTAAATAATATAGCAATATATATATATGCATATATATAGCTTCATATTTATTCATTCAAAACTGACATTTTACATCGCAAAGTGCAGGAAATTCAATCAACTTTGATATACAGTAAACAATTATACTCTTACAGTAGGACAGTCGAACAATTATTCTCTTCTGCGTACAATCGCCATTTATGACGTGGCATAATTCTTTTTCCGAATTCGTGAAATCGCGCTCCGCGGGGCACAACAGGCCCGTCACAGTTCTGCCTTCTATTTTTTGTGAAATCCAATGCCACGCTCGAATGCATCAGGAAAGTGCTGTATATGCTCTCTCAGCTTGTTCAGCGTGGGTAGTTACGATTTCCCGCGTCGCATAATTCGCGACTATTTATTTGCCCTGAATATCAGACCGTGATTTAATGTATAATCACGCTGGGCGCGGGCCACATTAATGGTTATTTAATTGCGTGAGCGAGCAGCGCGATATAGGATTACAATCATATTCGTTTGCATGTAAAATGCAGCTGCCCAGCTGCAATAATCATTCATTGACATCTTGCGCATCGATCGCGCGATCCCTTCGGCTGTCCCCATTACTAACAAAACCACCAGTCTTATACGAAACCCTCGGAAAAGCACTGTCTGAGAGAACCAGAGCGATCGTCTTTCCGATAGCCGGATGACTCCACGAGATCACGTATACCAGGAGAAAACTTAGCGCCGTGTGGGAGATCAGTTACGAGAGAGGGTGATCGGCGACGATCAAGGCGGAGACGGGATGGTGCGCACGTGAGAGAGGAGGGACGAGAAAAGCATTCGGGATTTAAAAGAACTCTCAGCACCCGGTAACTCCGTTGTCGGATGCGATGCGAAAAGAATGACCGGGCTGCTCTTCTCTACCAAAGATGGAAGGGCAGAGGTGAAAAGGAACGGGAAGGGGTTTCCGAAGCGGTTCGGTTTGGTTCGGGGCACGACACCAAAGCCACCTGCTCCCGGAGTTTCCAACTATCCGTTAAGGTCCGGGCGTTCGGGGTCAGGAAACCACTAGCCAATTTCTTTGAGTGCCCAGAGTCGGGTAGTCATCGTCCCCGGTGTCCATTGTGCTCCTATTGTGATCGGATATCAGCGTTATTTTTGCCTGAATTGCAGAACGTTCGAACGTTCTCGTCTGCCAATGGAGGGCTACGTTCGCATCGCTAAACTCTGAAGATGCCATACGAGTAGCAAAAGACCACAAATTCAGTCGAGCGATCAGACGATCAAAACATTAGCCTTCATGACGACCATAGTGAGATATATATATATATA